>NC_073338.2:41940000-42240000 GCF_027580225.2 Misgurnus anguillicaudatus | reverse complement strand
AAATAATCGCATTATTGGTGTACATGTAAACGAGCTCATTGTTGCCTGGGTTGCATATGTGTGGGGCAGGTCTATCAGAAGAAGGTCCAGATTCTATTGGGGTAGGGGCGTGTTTGTTTAGGTGATTTCAAATGTCAACATTGGCCTTTAGAGATCATGCACGCTGCCTTTGAGCTGCCGTTTAGGCTATATGCACAGCAAGATTTTAAATGCATGTATTACATATCCCTCTGGGGTGAAGTTACTTGCTTAAAGATAGTATGGTTTATTGATCACCACTTGCAAGATTTTAACTTTTAACCTATCCATCAGTCTTCAATGATATAATATGTCAGATATTATTAGATTAAATGATGTTTCTTCAGATGAAAGTATGAAGAGATTGGAATTAGAAAATGATTTGTATTTGACATCTAAACAAATCATGTGAGCATGTGTACTGTAAATGTGTTTGTGTAAATGTTTGTATGCGAATATCCTTGTGTGGATGTTTGCTTGTAAAGTCATATCTGCTTTATGCTGCAAATTGGTCATAAAGTTATTTTATGAATCATGCCCAACTTAGAAATTAAACTTTCGTCACATTTATGGTACATGAAAAATGTATGTCTTTGTCTTTGGATATTTGATATACAAAAAGAAATAGTAAAGACTTTTATTTTTCTATTTTACCATCAAAGGGACGCATGATGCTTAATAATTGTTTTAAAATGTAAAGCTGATATGCACGCCTGTGTTCCATACAGGACAACTCAAAGTTCAAATAAAGATACATATTTGTATTTTAGGAGGTTGTATTTGAAAGTTAAACGGAGTAGACATGTTTTGGCAATCAGGCAATAAACACAGAGAATAATTATATGAATATATCATTATTATAGTAATTTTTTACCCCAAAATGAAAATTGTAAACATATTGTGCAGTGTGGGCAGTATTGTACTTAGTAGGCTAATTGTTTTAAAATGCAAGGCTGAAATGCATGCATGTGTCTTGGTTGCCAGCTCTACGTTAAAAAACTAGCCTAAATATAAAAACTTAAAATATGCCACTCCTACAACTAAATGGTTTAAAGCCACTGCTGTGCATTACAAAAAAAATCATAAAAATCACTGTATTTGTAAACACAAATGTATTTTCATATGTAAATTCATACTACTTTAAATTGATAGTTAACGAAGTAAATTCTTCCAACTTTAACCTTAAAAAAAATCTAACAATGTTAATGGTTTAAAAGTATAGCAAAATTCTAGCCAATACTGATCTGTGTGTGTGTGTTCACTAGTGGCTGCCATTTAGTCAACTTGTTTATTACATACTGTATGTATATGCAAACAAGTGTCTCAATCATAATATATATATATATATATATATCATTTTTATCAATAAGGGGATTTCTAAGTGGGCTATTGACACAAAATGTCCATCAGATGTAGCCTTCAAGCCAAATATTGAATTCATACAAAGAAATCAGAACATTTAAGTATACAAGTTGAGTCATAATAAATAAAGTGAAATTACACAGGGAATAACACATTAAATAAGTATTGAACACATGAATACTACATGAATACAAAACGAAAAACATCTTTTTAAACAACAATGGCAAAAACCGCATGGATCAGCAAAGAGCAAAAAAAAAACAAATTAACATCAGTAACTTTACTGGTTTACCATAAGATGCAACCAGCTGCTGGAGGCAAAGGGTCTGAAAGGGCCGTTGAAATGTCTATTTTGGTAAGGTAGCTACGCAATATGTTTATATTTAGATGGATTCAGATATTCTACTTTGTGTTGTTTATGTAGTTTGTGTTTGTTTACTAATTAGCGTAACAATATAGTTACTACGTCTACACAACTGAAAACGTGCTTTAACTAATTCCAATTTAAAGGCGGAGTGCACAATGTTTGAAAAGCGCTTTGGACTCCGCCTTTAAAACAGTTGTTTATGTTGGTTATTTTGGTAATTGTATTCACTTTGTACTGCAAATGAGATGTGGACTTCTGATCTGTGTGTGTCCATGTGTTTGGAGGCGTGACTTTGGATGGTGATTTGATTGGAGGGTGAGACCGTGATTTCAGTGCTAGTCAGTTACCGTTAGCATTTTTCAAAATCAGATACCCTGCCTTTAATACTGCTGTATTCAACTTTTAGCTTGCAGTTTATACTTTGCTATTGTTACTGCTTACTGCTCTAAGTTTAAACATTCCTCATTAAACTTATTTAATATATTTTTGTTGTTCTTTCAGAAACCACAGTGCAACAAAATAGTTTCTCTGTGGACTAGCTTCAGTTCTTTCTTACAGAAGGAATACGCCAGTTGATGTTCCACCATTCCAATAATGCACAGAACATTTAACACCCACCATACAAGCTGTATAACAGTATGGGCACTATAGTGTTTTTATGAGTTTGAATTTATCTTTTGTTGCAACATGTTTCCTAAAACTCAGTGCCAGAAAATCTTCTTTCATAAACAATAAAACTCTGCAGTCTCTAGAGAGTTCGGTCAGAGTTGTGCAAATCACACCGCCCAAGTAGCAGTGCTTCGCCTTCTGAGAATATAGTTCCCAGTATGTATACTGTTAAAAGATAGCTGTGTCTCATATGACCTTGTTATTTTTACATGGTGTGACTATACAAGTCACAACACATAAATAGGAAAATGTTAACGTTATTTTGTCACTTAGGCCTATTGGGAGCAGTATGCTAGCTGAAGCCATTCACTTCCAGTCTTTGTGCTAAGCTAAGCTAGCAGGGCTGTGTCAGACAGGCTTTAAGTCTTACAGATATTTACATGAACACATTTAGAAGATGCTTTTATCCAAAGTTTAAACTATCAGTTGTGCATCAGCTCCTTTTACTTTGGCATTGAAAACCTCAGGATAATTTGTAATATCAGCTCAACAGTGATTTAATCTGTTAAAGGAGCTTAAATCTAAGTAATTATGATAAAATGTAATGCTGATATGGAACCCTGTTTTAACTTGCTCCTTTGGGACTGTCCTTATGTGGTGGTTTCCCAGACAGGGCTTAAGCAATTTGCTCTGACATATCTTAAAAAACATGAGTGCTGGGTCTCAAGATGCAAACAAGTAATGTTTATTTATAAATTATGCTTTTAAAAATGACTTAAATATCCCAATTTAACTAAGGTCTGTTCTTGGCTTAAACCGTCCCTATGAGTTTCTGTATGAGACTGACATCTAGTGGACTTATGACTGTGACTCATGTTTGCACACATTTCAACACAACCAGGAAGTTCTTAAATTCAGGAAAACTGAAACTTAACTGTCAGTTTTTTGTTTTCTAAAATGGCAGAAGCGAGAGTTTCTTTGGCTCAGGATCAGTTCATCTGTTCAATCTGTCTGGATCTACTGAAGGATCCTGTGACCATTCCCTGTGGACACAGTTACTGTATGAGCTGTTTTGCAAACTACTGGGATCAAGATGATCAGAAGAGAGACTACAGCTGCCCTCAATGCAGACAGACCTTCAATACAAGACCTGTTTTAGGTAAAAACACCATGCTGGCTGAAGTGGTGGAGAAACTAAAAAAGACTAAACGACAAGCTGATTACTGTTATGCTGAACCTGGAGATGTGGAGTGTGACGTCTGTACTGAGAGAAAACACAAAGCTGTCAAGTCCTGTCTGGTGTGTCTGAACTCTTACTGTCAAAATCATCTTGAACAACATGAGAATTTATTCAAAGGCAAGAAGCACAACCTGATAGACGCCACTGGACGACTTCAGGAGATGATCTGCCCTCAACATGATAAAGCCCTTGAGATTTACTGTCGTACTGATCAGCTCTGTATATGTTATCTGTGTATGGTGGATGAACACAATAACCATGAGACTGTATCAGCTGCAGCAGAGAGGACTGAGAAACAGGTGAGAGCTGAATGCAATAAGTGGTTTGTTAATGTGATCAATTCTGCTGTATCAATTCAATGTTTCTCGTGAATGGGGCAATGAATCTGTTGATTTTATTGTTTTATACTGTTGTCTGAGGTCTACTATGATGTTCGCGTGGTTTTTACATTCATCAACATTACAAGCAATAAGTAATAGGCTATTTTGTAACATGGATTAGTGGCTTTCTAGGTTCGTTTGAAGGGGCGGGCCGCACTGAAGACCTGGACGTAACGCCCACTGCTATGATTGGACAGCTTCATTCCCCTCATTACATGTGGGGAAATGTTTTAAAAACATTAATGTGTAAAAATAGCAGCCAAACACATACATGTATATGTTTAAGCCACAAAGATTCTGGGTGCTAAAGATGATACACATAAATGACAATACGTATAGTAAAGTAGAAACAAAACTTTAAACTCGACATGGCTAAATTACCTTGTACAACACAGTAAGCGCGCATCAGAATCTAAACTGTGGCTGGTCCTTCCTTATCACTAACTTTGTATATTTCTACAATTATATTACAGTCGTATTGTTAAGTGTTGTACCTTTATTAATCGTTTATAGTTTTTAGTAAATTAAAACAGTCAAATATACGTGTTTAGACACGGATGTTACAACAGGACAAAGCAATAGTAAAACGCAGTAACGTTAGCTTAAATAAGGTAAAATTTTTACTTACTTTGTACTGCTGTCATTTTTGTCAGATCCAATATTAGTGGTGCTTCTGCAAATCCAGCATCGACTTGTGGCTTCTTTACAAATGAATCCGCGGTACACAAAGTAAACAAACACTTCCCACGCGAGCTGGAACTTCTTCAGACTTTAACCATGCATTTCTAATGTTATGTTCCGAGCCTCCGAGTTATGGTTATAAAGTGTCTGTGTTGTTCCCAGACGGTTTTTCCACAACCAAACACTCTGTTTCCATGGGTACTCATAACAGATCATCACATCAAAACCAAAGTCTCTCAGGAAAATGTATTTAACCTCCTAAGACCCGAGCTTTGGTTTGTCTTTTTTCAAATTTCTACCAGCTATTTTGGGGTTAGGAAGAACCAATAAATATAATACCAAATATTTTTCTAAGAACCTGAAGCAGTTACACAGAATTAAGTATTATGGTGCAAACATCAACATTTTCCACATATGTGGACATCCAGGTCTTAGGAGGTTAAAAGTCATTTTGGTTACATTTGGCAATCTTTAAAGACATGTTTACTGATTGTTGTGACACTGCATGGTTTGCCTTGCCCCCAGGGTTGCCAGGTCCAAGAAAAAAATTTCAGGCCAACTTAAAACCCGCACAAAAGGAATGAAAACTAGCCCAATTTTTACATTTGTCCAATCACAGTTGAAAACTGCGGGATTACAACAAAAGGCTGTAAATAAAAATAAAGTCTTACTATTGCTTTTAATGTACTTTCCAGATGAACATTTTCTTAATGCACTTAAAGTGCTTTATTTTCACACACTATTCTGTTCTAAATATACAAAAATGTTTACTTTAGTACTTCTTAAGATTATCTTAAGAACATCTAAGTGTACCCAACCGTGCCATTTTGAGACAGTATATAAACTCTGCCCTTTTTACATACTATCTCTGTGTTTAATTTTTTTATTTAACTTGAACAGATCATACAAATATGGGTTTACATGGCCTGTAAATATCCTCTCGGTAACTCCTCACGTAAGGTAATTTCTTGTTCCTGACGTTATATTAAGAGCAAAACGCGCCCCTCCACTCACTTTTCCACTGACTTCCTGACGCTGCAGTGGCCCTTGGGTTGTCAGGTATTGCTTATGGGATTAATGCACATTATGAAAATAAAGTTAATTTTATAAGTCTACAAATGAACATTTTCGCAGCCGCAGCACAATATAAAACTAGCCCAAAAAAATCGCAACCCGAATTTTTTTCCGCAACTGATAGCCAAATTGTGCGGAAACACCACAAACCTGGTAATACTGTTTCCCCCTGGCCCACACGTGTGTCATGCGAAGCTGTGGGTGGGGTTTCAAAAGTAGTCGTTATATTTTGGGTTTGGGGAGATGTTTAAATTCTAATCTGACGTCATATTTCAGCACATTCCTGAATCGACTGTTTTAATGGCTTGGTGACAAAAACTGTTATATTTCAGTAAAGAGGATGTTTTCAGTTCTCAAGCTTGCAGAATGTTCATTTAACTATGATGATCTCTTATATAACAGAATATCAAGTTCATTTTTTGATTCACTTTTTCAATAAATCACACTATAGTTGTACAGTTGATCTGGTTTATCATCCAACAGAAACAGCTGCAGAGACAATACCAGGAGAGAATCCAGGAGAGCCAGAAGAAGCTTCAGGAGCTGAGAGATGCTGTGAAGACTCATAAGGTGAGTTTTGATGAGAAGAACAACTGCTGTCTGCTGTTTCAGATCTGTTTCAGACTCAGTTAGGACTCTCATCCAATTAGTCAGTGAAGAGTTCAGTGCTGGATGACTTTGACTGAAGTTCACTGTGTGTAACAGACTGTGTGATGTACCAGTAAGAGCTGAGTGAATGCTGCTGATTCTAATGCTCCTCTCTCTGTGTGTCCTAACAGCGCTCTGCACAGACAGCAGTGGACGACACTGAGAGGATCTTTACTCAACTGATCACATCCATTGAGAGAAGACGATCTGAGGTGACACAGCTGATCAGAGATCAGGAAAAGACTGCAGTGAGTGAAGCTGAAGGACTCTTGAAGCGACTGGAGCAGGAGATTGATGATCTGAGGAGGAGAGATGCTGAGCTGGCGCAGATTTCACACACAGACGATCACATCCATTTTCTCCAGGTAACAGATCTGATGAACATGACAGTGGTGTTTAGGAAGTGAAGAGCACTGTGGTTATATTTTATTAAATGTTTGTGTTGTTTGTCTTTGTGTTTGTGTAGAGTTTCCAGTCTCTCTCTGTTCCTCCTGGATCTATAGATTCACTCAGCATCATTGTCAGTTCTTTCCTCTCTTATGATGATGTATGTAAATCTGTGTCTCATCTGAGTGAGAAACTGGAAGATTTCTGTAGAGAAGAAATGGAAAAAATATCTAATAGAGGTAATGCACCTCTTTTTCTGAAAAATCAGGCACATATTATGCAGTATTTGTATATGCTAAATAAATACAATTTAAATTTGTATTTTCTTTCTTCCATAATTTATAATTTATTAAAATAAATATTTATGTTTCTTTCTATAGTAAAGTATAATGACATCATTCCCACCCCTGAACCGAATAACAGGGAACAGTTCTTACAATGTGAGTATCAGCAAATAATACACAAAAGCTTAAGATAAACTTTTGAGATAAATGCTGAAACAAATTTCACAAGTGATCATCAGTGGATAATGTGCATTTTAAACTCCCTTAATCTTAAAACAACGTAAAATTATAATTTGCTTCCTTTTAGGGATGGATAGGCAGGAATTATCTAAAAATCTTTTTTACAAATTTGTTTAAACTGTCTTTATACCAATACATAATTAAAATGTAAGTACTCTGAAAGAGTAAAAGAGTGTAGAACTCAAGTGTCTGTAAACATTACATGACTGTTTTAAACACAGCTAATTATTTTAATTCAGGACGAAACAAATGATTGGCTTGCGCAACTATCACTCTCTCTCGTGACCATGGTTACCACCCTTGTTGCTATGGGATCTGCCCACACATGCGCACACCCGATTGATTTGAACGTGCACGAGGCACTCTAGGAAGAGCAAAACTACAGCAGAGAAATAGCATTCAGAACTCACAGTACCTGCATATCCAGTCAGCGAAGGCAAACAAGGCAAAAAAAAGGAATAAACAAAGAAATCAAATGAGAGTAAATATCAACAATGCTTTCATCACAGAAACTCTTACATGCAAAACACCGTATATGTTATAAATCTCCAACGAAATTCACCTTCATCACAGTGTAACTGATGGTAATGAAAAAAATGTAATCAATGCAACCTGTTTTTAGCTTTGTCTTATAAATATAACTAGCTCGTTTGTTACCGAATCAAACAAAATATATTTTAAACTTTAACAGTATCGATATGCTAGCTTAATAGTGAGTAGCCTACTAAAAGGCATCCTCTTTGTTTATATTCATAGTGATGATAAAGTTAGGTGTATTATTACATGTGATTCTGACATGATGTTACTACATACACCGCGCTCCTTCCTCTCCGCTCGTCACAGGTAAATGCTTCTGCCAGCAGATCGGTCGGCGTCGCGTGTTCATGTGTTTTGGGGGCGTGGCTTTAGAAGAAACCCAGAAGGGAGGGGGTGGAGTGAATGGAAATAATTAGCTGTGTTTAAAAAAGTCGTGAGAGTTCTACAGACACTCGATTTTTATACTCTCTTTTTCAGAGTACTTACATTTTATATGTATTGGTATATAAAGACAGTTTAAACAAATTTGGAAAAAAGTGTTTTAGACTTTTCTAGACTTAAACCTGCCTACTCTTAGAGCCCTGCACGGGCCAAAAACTCCAGCCCTAACCCAGCCCGTAGTGTTCAAGCCCTACCCAACCCTATATGCAACACACGCAAACACACACACACACAATGAGGAGAGACGCTAAAATGAACCAGAGTCCGACCCAAGCCCGGTCTGTAAAAAAAAACGGCCCGAGCCCGGCCCAAATGGGCTTAGCCCGGGCTTGCAGGGCTCTACCTACTCTGCCTTTAAGCATAAAGTTAGGGATTACAGCTGTCAGCAGAGAAGTATCGCTCTCCTGGTTGAGCCTGGTTTCTCAGGAGGTTCTTTTCTATTTCAACATGAATGGTTTTGGTTCATAAATTGAAAGACAGGCGTTTCCTTCCTCTTTGAAAATAATTAGCTGAACAACAGCTGGTTGGAAAGCTTAGGTCTTAGAGTTTCTGTTGCAAAGGAGAAAGGATCATAATAAACCACACAGATAGTGACAGTATGGTCTCATCTCATATCCCACTGTCAGGATGTGTGCAGAAGGATAGAGGAGACTAACCTCGGATGACAATTAGGGGTGGAACGGTACATCTATTCATATCGCACCGAATCGGTACGCGGGTCACGTTTCAGTGCATGAATTTTAACGGAGAATACACGGTATGAAAAAAAACTTGTGTGCAAAATAATTAATGTAATGCGAAACTACTGTTAGATACGCAGGTTCTTTAGGGACAGCTAATCTGTAGCCCTGCTTCAGCTTTGAAGCTCTGATTGGCGCCGATGCAGCCGAGCTCCACCTACGTATGCGCTCTATCAGAGCCCATCTACATTCTCTTGCCCTGTCCCAAATGGCACACTCCGGACTTGTGGTCCTCCTCAGAGTCCACACTTTGATGATATCATGTAGTGCAAACCCTAGGGACCCTTGGCGCGAGTTCAAGAGGGTGCACGAAGTTGTATTTTGGGACAGACTCGAGTGTCACGCCAGAAATAGGAAGAGAAGTTGCCAATCAGTGTGAACTCCTCCCTTCCGGCGTCTGATTGGTCTGATTTCTCTTTCGCAAGGACTTCTGGGTTGGTAAAGTGCGCAAAGCCTGCTGCAGTGCGGGGTTTACCGAAGACTGCATCAAGGGTTAAAATGGGCGCTGATGAGCGCACTTCGGAGAGTAAAAATGACATATGGGACACCTTACGGACTCCTAGACGCGACCGAAAGTCCACATGAAGTGCACCATTTGGGACAGGGCCTCTGGCACTCTGCAGATGGCCGAGGGTCCAGTGAGTGAGTCAGAGATAGCAGCGACATGGCAAGTGGTGATGAGGATCCGCCGGCCTGTTTAAGATCGCAAGTTTGGAAAACGTTGGTTTTCCAGCAATTAACAGTAGTACAGGCGAGAGAGTGGTGGAAAAGACGAGGACTGGGTGTCGGCGTTGTTCAGCAGTTGTTGGGTATGTGAGTGGAAATACATCTAATCAGGGCTCTCAAGTCTCACACATTCACTGTGACACACAAGCATTTCAGTCAGTTCACACACTCACATGCCACACCTTCTATTTCTCATGCTGAGAAGTAGGAGATAAATTGTCCTGCTATATAAAATTATGGACGAAGCGCAGGCATACACAGGGCAGTTCTGTCGAGTTCAGCTGCTTTCAGTTTTTTAAGTGTGCTCAACTTTACGCAGCGCCATCAGCTGAATCTTGCAGAGGAGACTGATTTCAAATCGCTCTCGCATTACTCTGATGTCATCCACTTGTCGTTTCTTGCAGCGTCCCGTGAAGTCGTACACACCTATTAATTCATCCTACAAGCCTACATTTTTTTTTGTTCTTTAGTACATTAATATGAAATATGCTCAAATGTAATTTAAAAATGTATTAAGGCTACCGAACCGTGACTTCTGTGTTCTGTTCCACCCCTAATGACAATGAACATGGAACTTTAATAACAAAACAACTAAACAGGCAAACTTTAGCATCAAACGCATGAAACAACATTTGAACTGACAAAGGACTGGGAAAAATAGTCTAAATACCTACCTGATGAAGGTAATGGCTGGCAGGTCAGGATAATTGAAGACAAGACACTGATGAGGTAGCGTGGAGGATCATGGGAAATGGAGTACGTAGGAAAATAAATTAGGAAAACAGGCAGGATAACATAACAAAAAATATTGATATATTACCAAAACTTGATATACCCCACAGTTTAATTGAATTAAACTCCAAATTGAATTAAACTGGTCAGTAACTCACAAGTGTGGTCTATCAATACCAGGTGGAATTTTGAACAAATGTAAAACCACTTCAGTATAATTTCCCTTTGAACATAGCGCATTGTTACTTTTGACCCCGTCAGCAGGGACGATAGTAACACAAAGGTCAGGTGGGTCAAAAGTAACACAACAAAACAAGATAGATTTTTGTGTTACACTTGTTTGTATTAAATATGCATGACTATGACCTTGTTAATTTCTAACTGCAAACATATTTAGCAATTTATCTTTGTAAAAAATAAATGAAATTACATTTTCATTTTAAATTTCAGTTTCATCAAATGTTTCAAAAGCAACCAAAACTACAAACTTAAATAGTTGAGAATAAAAATTTTAACAGTATGAATACTATGAAAATGAAATTAAATCAAATTAGAATAATACGGTATACATTTTCAACATATACAACAATTTTAGCAGTGGGACAAAAGTATTTAGTGTTACTTTCGCCCCGACAGGAACTCCTGACATTTATGAATGAATGAATGATTTTTTTTATTTCGAACAATTAAATTAAAAGATGGAAATGCGTATGCAATATACATACAATTAGATAAAACAAATTTTGCATAATAAACAACACCCTGTTCAAAAAGGGATATGTAAAAGCCCTAGGCTTATCAAGACCTACCCCCAGTAACTACCTAAAACAATTCACAAACGAACAAGATAAATCAAACTAACATTTTAAATAATACAGGGAAAAAAAAACTAAATTAAAGTAAAGCTTTATCTTAATATTTAGATAAAGAAGCATATACAGAAGTCATTATCAAGCAGCATTTACATCAATAATGAATTATCATCCACCCTCACCACTTTTATACTTATCAAAAATGAAACTCTTGTGTTTTTTTTTAAATTGCAGCATATTAACACTTTGTTTGATGGAATTACTCAAACCATTCCACAAATTTAGCTCAAGGGTGAAAACGTAAAAATATTTGATCCGATGTGCCTTTCGTTTACATGGCGACGGCGTTTTGGGGCTTAAAAATGCAAAAAAGTGAAACCACTCTCCAGAGTGGAAATCCTAAAAACGCTTTACCGTTGTGTTCCCGTCTAAAGAGTAAAAACGCAAAAGTCTGCTTACGGTGGCTCTCGACGCGTACGCGTTTAAGTCACAGGCATGCGCCAGTTCAGGAAAATAACAACAAACATGTTGGATTATTTCGATACGTCGGACCTTCAAGTTTTCATAGCAGTCTTTCCAGCAGTTTTACGAAATATTCACAGCTAGTATTAATGATCAGAGAAGGTGCATTAATTACCTCTATCAAATTGTTGATGCGGCAATTCGCCGGAGGCAAACCTTGCGGCTTGGACGAGACCAGGGGAACGTTCAAGCTCACACCGGTGTCCAACGTTTTGCTACGGTTTCCGGGTTGATTGACATGTTTACTGGAAATGCTGTGCAACAGGTTTTAGATGCATTTTCTCTTGTTTGGTGGGTGTGTCAGAAATGTCGGCCCAATCAGCGGCAAGATGTAAATAAACCATGCGGTACTAAAGAGACATTTATAACGATTTAATCAGGCTTCAGAAACATTTAAAAAAGAGCACAAAGAATGGCCTCTCAGCTACCGTATTTGCAAGTCTTGCGTCATCACAACAGGGTGTTCAACGCATCCCCGTTTCTGTTTAATAAACGTTGTGCAACGTTTTGTCGGGTCTGAACCCAGCCCTGGGAGAATAAGGAAGCAGGTTGTACGCAGGCGGGTGGACTTGGTGTTGTTGTGTGTCAGTGCTTCACATTCCCACCTAGCCACCTGGGGTGCATACTACATCGAATATCACACACTTTTGCGTCACCATATGCATGCAGATTTCCCCCCAAAATGCTCGTAAAACGCGGAATAAAGAGTGATAATGCATTTTTGCTTTTCCGTGTAAACGTAGCCTTAAACACGATTTACTTTTATTTTGAAAAACTCTGAGAAGTCAAACTTCAGGATGTGTTGGAGCATTAAATAACCTGTAGATTGATCAGGACTGTAACACATGAAACCAGAAACACAACACTTTATAAGAAAAAATGACTGCTTTAGGAATTTACTTATCATGGATGAAAACACCTTTCTGGATCTACATGCGGAAAATGGTGAGTAAATAATGCGATTTTTGTCAGCTCTGTCAGGGGTTGTGTGCTAAGATGCTGTCATAATTTGGGATGCAAATCTTAACAGGGCTTGGAGAAAATTGCTTTGTTACTTTCGTCCTGCGTTACTTTCGCCCCCGCTCTCCCCTACTTAAAACATTTATTTATGAAATAAAATTGCTTGACTTGAAGACTCTTACACAAAACAAAATCAGTTTGAAAAATAAAACCTTTAAACAAAATATATAACTTCTGTGTAACTAAGTAAGGAAACAATTAATACACATTCATAACTACAAACCACATTCATAACCTTAACCACTGTAACAGTAAGTCAGATGTAGTCAGATTCTTTATGTAAATTATCTTAATTTCTGATACAATCTTAACACAATTACGGTCCATACAAATATTAAATTAAGCCTTTTTTAAAGTTTTAATTTAATTATTGAAATACATTCAAATATTCTTTTGTCTCCATAGATTATCATCCGATTACTGCAGAGCCAAACACAGCACATAAACGTCTCTGTCTTTCTGAGGGGAACAGAGTGGTTACTAAGACAGACACAAGCCAGCCGTATCCTGATCATCCAGACAGATTTGACTCTTATCATCAGGTGTTGTGTAGTGAGAGTGTGAGTGGACGCTGTTACTGGGAGGTCGAATGGAGTGGTATGGTGTATATATCAGTGTCATATAAGAACATAAGCAGCAAAGTTAATAAGAGTTTATTTGGGAGTAATGATCAGTCCTGGAGTTTGATCTGTACTGGCTCCAGTTTTTCATTTTGGCACAATAACATTGAGACTAAACTCCCTGTAGTGCTCAGATCATCTAGAATAGGAGTTTATGTGGATCACAGTGCAGGATCTCTGTCCTTCTACAGCGTCTCTGACACAATGACCCTCATCCACAAAGTCCAGACCACATTCACTAAACCTCTCTATCCTGGGTTTAGAGTTTATTCTGGATCAGTAAAACTCTGTGATCCAACAGTATAGATAATGTTTTTTATTTATTATAAAGGTAAATCCTGATTTAATTTATGTACATTTTGGATTGCTTTTCGTAGTATCGATGTTGCACTGTTGCGTACTGGAACATTCAATTTAGCTGAACATGCTAGGTGCACTGCATGTCATATTTTAGATCATATTTAGGAGTTCATCAAACTAAATATCAAAAAATGTCAAATGTATTTAAAACAGGGTGGTTATCTTGTCACAAGTTGAGCTACAAAACAGGTAAGCTGTTCCTGAAATTTTGTTGATGACACAAAAAATATCTGCACCGAATTAAGAACCTTTATTTATGCCTGACACGATTGTCTCTCTTGTAATTTAATATTATGGTCAGTGTACACTTTTAAATGATAGAAAAAGAGATTCCTGAAACAAATTATATAGGAATCATCAGTTGTTTCTGTACTTAAAGTAAATACAGAAATGATCAAAGTCAAAGTAAGCAAACAGGTATTTCTGTGCAAAATTATAAAGCGTAGTGTCTATAAAATCATTAATTTTAGTATTTTTCCTTTTATAAATTAACATTTAAGGAATTGTATGTAAAGCTTTCATTTAACAATCAATGAAATGTAATTTGTCTTTTTTTGTTCATGACTACTTTGATGCACTAAAATTTAAAATAAAATAAAATCGCTGAACTGTAGCTGGACTTCCCAGGTAGGATCACATTTGTTATTTTTAGGTTTAGTAATCTAAAATGTTTTTGTGTGGTTTTCTGTACATTGTGGCTTTAAAATGCTATGAGGAATCATTAAACGAATGTTCATAAACATTGCCTTTCATTTTAACTTAAAAGAGGGAAAAATGCAGTTTATAATACTATATTAATTTATACATTTGACAGATGCTTTTATCCAAAGCTACTTAAGAGTGCATTTCAGGTATGAATTTTTAATCATTATATCAGTGTGTGTGTTCCTTGAAATCAAACCAACAAACATTTTGCACTTGTAGCAGAGCGGTCAGGTTGAAATATAATTTCTCTATTGGAAGATTATGAAATACCAACAAGGCCCAAAAAGGGCACAGCTTTCGACTACGCCACCCCCAAATATACCGGGGGAACAGTCCAAAAAGGACACAGGTTCGTTACCTTAGGAGTGAGCAAGAGACAAGGGCACGAGAATAATGAAAAATATACACCTTTATTTTATATTAGCTAAAAAAGAGTATCAAACACTGGTCTTCAGTCACTTATAAAATCAGCACAACACATACAAAACACTTAACATTGGCTGGGTCTCAACTCAAACAAGAGGAGATAACAACCCCCGGTTACACATGGAATCACCCCAACACCACGCACACACACGGCACACGTGTGAAAGGTATAGATTCAGCACAGCACACAGTGTAAAAATCACTCAAAAAGAAAAATACAAAATTATCTCCTCCCATCCAAAAGAATGACCCACCCCACACAATCGTCAAAACAAACAAATCTACAAACAAAAATACAAAGAAAACAAACCCACAATTAGTTACACACCATAAACCAATATTAAATATAAAATCACAAAACAAAAACTACTAAACACTGATACAAATGGAAAAGAAAATTAAATAGCCCACGTTCAAAAGAGGCAGTACCTTTACATATGCTGTGAGTCAAACGCCACCAGCGGACTTGATGGCACAAACTGACAGTAAACTCACCTATAGTAGTACTTACAAATCATCAAGCCAGCTCTGATGCACACGTGGAGGTTATAGTCTACCAATAAGAAACACAAGCCTTATAGGGTAGTAATAGTAAGGCCCAGACTGATACACGTGCAGGCATTAGAGAGAGATTTACAGGAAGACTGGGCAATAACCTCAACTTATAATAGTTAGGCCCAGACTAATACACATGCAGGCATTAGAGATTTACAGGAAGACTGGGCAATAACCTCAACTTATAATAGTTAGGCCCAGACTAATACACATGCAGGCGTTAAAGGTTTACAGGGAAACTGGGCAATAACCTCAACTTATAATAGTTAGGCCCAGACTAATACACATACAGGCGTTAAAGGTTTACAGGGAAACTGGGCAATAACCTCAAATTATAATAGTTAGGCCCAGACGGATACACCAGCAGGCGTTGAAGGTTTACATGAAAACTGGGCAATAACCTCAAATTATAATAGTTAGGCCCAGACTAATACACAAGCAGGCATTAATGATTTACAGGGAAACTGGACAGTAACATCAGATTATAATAGTTAGGCCCAGACTGATGCACGGGCAGGCATTAATGATTTACAGGGAAACTGGGCCGTAACATCAGACTATAATAGTTAGGCCCAGACTAATACACAGCAGACTCCCAAACAGGACCAAAGAAAGAAAGAGTGGTATTAAACCACATACAAAATAAGAAAACAAGCAAAATAATTCAAAAAAATCTCAAATACACAAGAAAAAAAACAAATAAATGTAGTAAAACACTAACCCACATTAACTAAGCGACTTATCAGTGAACCATGGACACAAGAAGTTCATGTGAATAAACACAAAGTCGCTGACACAAATACCGGCATACCGAGTGAAGCCCCGTTGCCTAAAATCGGATTCAAAAGTGACCCATACAGTTTCAAAGGCAAAACAGCAGCGCAGTCAAACCCTCGAAAATAACCCTCTTGTTCCCCAGAAAGTGGTCGGAAGACCAGATCAACCTGCCGAGCATATAACAGGATATTATTATTTTAAAAGGTTAGAAATGGACAATCCAGCGCAAATAGAAACAAACTAATACGTACCAAAGATTAGCGGTCGTAACTCACTAACCGAAAGCGTCTTCGCTAGAATGAACGTTGTTCACTGTTCACAAACCAGACGCCAAAGCACGCTGAAATGGTGCCGCATGTAAGTTTCAGTACACCAGTTCCCATAGTCCAACAAATAGAGCGCACATACCTGGGATAGCAGACAGCCCACGCCAACAACAGTAGTCAAATTATCCTGTAGTGTTAAACAAAGTAACGTAAACAAACGCACATAAAGTTTGCCGGAAGGTTACACGCTGCTAACGCACATACCTGGAGAAAACATGAATGAGGTCCCACAAGAGGGCGGTGACAAGGATGACGCATAGCCAGGTAACCAAATACATGCCTTTATATAATGATTCACACATCACGTGACCTAATGAGCAGATAACCTTCCTTACTCTGCTACAATCCACCCCCACATCACACATCGGCGCCCCGACGATGGACCCAAACACCCAAAAGTTAACTCCAAGGCCGAAAATAAGCCAAAACAGCATTAGACACTAACTCAACCGGTGCAGCTTCTTCCCCTACAGGGCCACTTACAGACCTTGGTAGGTGGTAAAGATTAGAGTGCTGGCCAGCAGTGGCCCGCCTTGGCCTTTGCAGTACAACTGGAGGTCCAGATACCTCTAAGGGGGCCTGAGCCTCCTCCATTGACGGGACATCCCCTGATGAAGACAAGCCGACATCAACATTTGATTGTCCTCGCCTGCCTGACAAGTCAAGCATGGGTTCCCCTACCTCACTGGGTTGACCTTGCCCACTTAACGACTCAGGCATGGGTTCAAGTGGGTTCGGACCTCCCGGCTGAACGGGGCTAGAAGCCGTTAAAAGGGTTTCAGACCTTACTGCCCATAAATCCCCCTCATCCAGACTAAACTCCTGGCATCACTCCCGATCTACCCCTGGACTATCCACAGGATCCAAAGTGAGGTTTGTCTGAATTCTGGGCTTAAGCAGCGACCGGTGGACCCGCTTTACCTTATTGACATCATCAACTGGTGCGATAGTATACACAGCACCACCCAATCTGGGCACTTCCATCACCCTATACTGCACTGAACTCCACAGATCCTGAATTTTGTGACGACCCCTCACATCACAATTTCGCAAGTAGACAAGATGACCAACCTCAAGGGGGGTGTCTCGCACTCGCTGATCGAAATAAAACTTATGACGATCAGCTGCTGTTCTTAAACAATCACAAGCTCCCTCGAAAGCTACTTGCAACCTAGCCTGATGCTCTCTGATCCACTCATGCACATTACCCTCTGCGGGCTCAGAAAATCTTCCAAGCAAAAAGTCGACAGGGAGCCTAGGCTCCTGGCCAAACATTAGAAAATATGGGGTCTCCCCTGTTGCCTGATGTGGAGTGGTGTTATAAGAAAAGAGCAATTGTGGGAGACAAGCCACCCAGTCCCGCTTCCTTGAGACTGGCAGTGTGCGTAACAAATTGTGGAGCGTCCTGTTAAAACGCTCACACTGCCCATTGCCTGCTGGGTGATAAGGTGTGGTCCGGGATTTCTCAATCCCATATAACATGCAGAGTTGTTGAATCAACCGCGACTCAAAGTTCCGGCCCTGGTCGGAATGATCTCGACCAGGAATCCCGAACTTATAAAACCATTCCATCACCAACACTTGAGCGACGGTCTCTGCCCGTTGGTCTCGAGTAGGAATGGCCAGAGTGTACTTTGTAAAGACATCAGTCATCACAAGAACGTTTTCCACCCCTGAACGGGATGGCTCCAACAGGGTGAAATCAATGGCCAGTATCTCATTTGGCCTAGAAGCCAATAAATGACCCATAAAACTACGGGCCACCGGCTGCATATCTTTGGCAGACTGACATCTGTCACACTCCTGACACCACTGTGCCACCTCAGCTGACATGCCAGGCCAATAGCAACGTTGACGTACTAGTTCGGTAGTGCGTTCAACGCCCTGGTGCCCGTGATCTTGATGTAACCCAGTCAAAACCTCACTTCGTAACACTGATGGCAAAACCAATTGGAGAATTTCTTCCCCCCCATCTGGACGGAGTACCCGGCGATAAAGCAACCCCTGCCTTTCCACAAAGCGATCCCATTGCCGTAGTAAAATCAATGCGGCCTTAGAAAGTGACTGACGTTCAGCGGGCACCGGGCGTTTCCCTTTTCTCCATAAACACAAAACCTCTTTGATTACTGGATCTGCCTCCTGCAAAATGCTCAGGTCTATAGCAGAATGGCTAGGCAAGGCAGACACAACAGCCTGAGTTACCAATGGGACAGATGTTAGTCCTACTGCTTGCTGCACAGAAGCTGGAACTACTGTACCTGGAGGCCAGCCATGTGCCACCCCTGAGGCAGATGGATTTTGCCTAGACAAGGCATCATCATTTTTATTGCTGCGCCCAGAGCTGTACTTAATGTCAAAGTCAAAACAAGCAAGCTGTGCCGCCCACCGTTGCTCTGTAGCCCCAAGCTTGGCCGAATTTAGATGGCTGAGCGGGTTATTGTCAGTAAAGACAACACATTTATTACCCAACAAATACTCCCTGAACTTCTCTGACATTGCCCACTTGAGGGCCAAAAACTCTAACTTCATGGAGCTATAGTTTAACATATTCCGCTCTGGGGGTCTAAGACCACGACTTGCAAAGGCTATAGGTCTCACCTTTCCGCCTTGTTCTTGGGAGAGAACAGCGCCTAGCCCACTCAGGCTAGCATCCACCTCCAGGATGAAAGGGAGGGAGAAATCTGCGTATGCAAGAACCGGGGCCGTAGTAAGACGCTCCTTCAGGTCTTCAAAGCCCTTCTGGCACTGATCCGACCAAGCACTGGCAAAACTCTGCTCCGCTCGTACCTTGGGCTTCACATGTCCACATTCTGCAACCAGTTTGTGCAGAGGGGCCGCCAACTTAGCAAACCCCTCCACAAACCGGCGATAATAACTAGCGAAGCCCAGGAAGGAGCGCAGCTCCGTAACGCTAGTAGGTCGGGGCCACCGTGCCACTGCCTCTATCTTCCGTGCATCAGTCGCGACGCCCTCAGCTGATATTACATGCCCCAGATATGCTACCTCAGACTGGAAAAAGGAGCACTTCTCCAACTTGGCCTTAAGACCCTCACGCTTCAACCTGCTCAGAACCACTTCTAAACGCTGCAAATGCTGTGTTACGGAAGAGGAAAAAATGACAATGTCATCAAGGTACAACAATAGTGACTGGCACTGTTGGTCACCGAACAACCGCTGCATTAAACGCTGGAATGTCCCAGGGGCATTGCAAAGCCCAAAGGGCATACGGTTCCACTCAAAAAGGCCAAACGGTGTACAAAAGGCAGTTTTGGTTTATCTGCTTCACTGACAGGAACCTGGTTGTACCCGCTGGCTAAATCCATAGTGGAAAACCAGCGGGCCCCAGTGAGCGCATCCAAAGACTCCTCGATTCGAGGCAGAGGGAATGCATCTTTCCTAGTCTTGGAATTCAATTGACGGTAGTCCACGCACATGCGTAGACTACCGTCCTTCTTTTTCACCAAAACTATCGGGGACGCATACGGACTGCAACTCTCTCTTATAACTTGAGCCTCTAACAAGGTATTAATATGAGCTTTAACTACTTCGTACTCAGAAGGGGGTATACGGCGATAGCGCTGCCGTACTGGGATGTCATCCAACAAAGGGATGTCATGTGACAAAAGATTAGTACACCCCAAGTCTCCCTCATGAGCTGAGAAGACCGACTGATACCTCCGTAGTAAAGCCCTAGCCTGATCTTGATCTTCTAATGACAACCCTGACAAATCAATGGAACTAATCTGTTCTTCTGTGCCGGACACTTCCTGAGAACTAACGGTGGCGACCACAGGACTAACCTCACTAACTCCAGCTGGCAAGCTAACAACGAGCACCCCTGTTAGAGTTCCCAAAGGCGTCCTAGGATGCAACAAAACATCAGTAGTACCCACATTTACCACAGGAACAAAAACTGTTCCTCGACTTACCTGCACCAATGAAGGTGAAACTAACAGTCCAGCAGGTAGGCCAGACTCAGAGGGCTCAAAAAGAACTGGATCACATGAAAACTGCTCTGCGCAAGTTGCTGTCACAAACCGTAATGTACCACCTGGAATGCGCCACACTTGCCGCCCCCTGACCCGAGCTAAACCCAGACGATTGAAACGAGACTGAGTACTCACAGAGTGGCAATGCTGAAAGGCTTGAATTACACAGCTAGGCGCCTGTGCTATAGAAGGCAACTTAAAGAAAGAGAGGCCATGCTGTCCAAAGAACTCCTGGTAGTACCGACTGAGAACATTCATTCCCATGACATCTGGCAACTGAGAACACAGGCCACCAGGAGGGTCTTTGACAACAAGCACCCCACACTGTGGAACCAAACTGCCACAGAGCTCCACATCTAACTCTAAGTATCCGAGGTAAGTGATGTCCAACCCATTAGCGGCTTTAAGCTGCAGCCATTGACATGACCGCAAACGATCCTGACCCCCTAACCCAAAATGGCGAACAAAACAGCTCTCCCGAATCGTAGACACCATTGAACCAGTGTCAATCAAGCAGGGTATCTCTACTCCACCAATAAGGACATCCAAATGTGGACCTGACGACATTAACCGGGACACGGAACTAGAACTCTGAAAAACACTAGAGCCAATATCCTTCCCAACCGAGCTGTGACTCTGCAACACGGTGGGAATTAGTTTTCCGACTGCTGTTGAACACCAGGCTGTCTACCTCCCGCCACAGAAGGGTGCGTAAGCAAAGAGGTTTGAGTACGAGGGGGAACGCGTTCCCCGTCGCACTCCCTGGCAAAATGGCCAGGTTGTTGACATCGTCTGCATATAACGGAACCACCACGAGAGGGGTTACTCAAATACGACGAACGACCACGTGAGTGCGGTGAGGGACTATGCGAGCGCGGTACTGGACTATGTGAACGTGGGGACTGATAAGCAACAGGACCCCGTAACAAAGAAAGACTTTGAGTAAGCTGGTTCAGTTGCACCTGCTGTGCTTGAAACATTTCCCTCAACTCACTCAATTCAGATTTCTGCAATGGACCCCCGCCATCTGGTACGGCCCCACCTTGAACCCCATACTGAATTACCGGAGTTAAAGGAACAGACTGGCTACGACCACGTGCGCCCCCCGGCAGTCCCTCCTGTTCCCACCTGATCGCTTCCTTACGGACCTCCAACAACTGAAAAGTAGGATGACGTCGTACTAACTGTTTAAGTTCCCGACGCAAAGAGCTATCTGCAACATGCTCGACAAATTGATCACGCAAAACGATCTCAGAATTTAACATCGGATATGGTGACTGTTGTTTAACACGCTCCAAGAGATACATCAGGGCAAGGGAGAACTCCAAAAGGGTCTCCCCTTCCTGCTGCTTTCTAGAAAAGAAAGCCTCTTGTAAGGATACATATGACTGAGAGCAACCATATAAATCGCGCAATGCAGAGATAATTTTAGCTGGATCACCCCTTTCGACATCGGAGCGGTAACGAATCTCCTCCCGTGCCTCCCCCTCTAAGTGGTCAAATAAAAACAATGATTGATCGATGGTAGAAAGGTGACGAAGCTGCATACATGCTTGTACCTCTTCAACCCACTCTTCAATACCGATGCCAGTCTTACCATTAAACCTTGGACATTTCCTATCCCGCGGTACAAAAACCAGCCTTTCAGGCAGAGTGGCACCGGTACCCTGGGTTGGAGGTGTAGCAGTAGCAGTAGATGTCCCAGCAATGCTGGGAGACAATACCTGAGAACTGGGCAATACAAGGGCGCGTTCCTGACGTAGTTTCTCATTATCAGCCTTCAACTGGGCCACTAATTCTCGCAACTCTGACAATTCTTCCTCCATATCGAGAAAAAAAAAAACACAACTACTCACCACTAGTAGAGAGAAGCACTCTGGAGAAGATGAACCAATGGAACACGAAATGACAAACGCTGCTGTTTTGCCTCTTAGAGAAAAAAAAACACGACACACGAACAAACACACACAAACACCACAGAATACAAAAAAAATATTCTAATACCCCTGTCTCTGCTCAGCACAGGTACCCTGCCGACTACGCCAAAATGTAGCAGAGCGGTCAGGTTGAAATATAATTTCTCTATTGGAAGATTATGAAATACCAACAAGGCCCAAAAAGGGGCACAGCTTTCGACTACGCCACCCCCAAATATACCGGGAAACAGTCCAAAAAGGACACAGGTTCGTTACATTAGGAGTGAGCAAGAGACAAGGGCACGAGAATAATGAAAAATATACACCTTTATTTTATATTAGCTAAAAAGAGTATCAAACACTGGTCTTCAGTCACTTATAAAATCAGCACAACACATACAAAACACTTAACATTGGCTGGGTCTCAACTCAAACAAGAGGAGATAACAACCCCCGGTTACACATGGAATCACCCCAACACCACGCACACACACGGCACACGTGTGAAAGGTATAGATTCAGCACAGCACACAGTGTAAAAATCACTCAAAAAGAAAAATACAAAATTATCTCCTCCCATCCAAAAGAATGACCCACCCCACACAATCGTCAAAACAAACAAATCTACAAACAAAAATACAAAGAAAACAAACCCACAATTAGTTACACAACATAAACCAATATTAAATATAAATCACAAAACAAAAACAAAAACTACTAAACACTGACACAAATGAAAAAGAAAATTAAATAGCCCACGTTCAAAAGGGGCAGTACCTTTACATATGCTGTGAGTCAAACGCCACCAGCGGACTTGATGGCACAAGCTCTGATGCACACGTGGAGGTTATAGTCTACCAATAAGAAACACAAGCCTTATAGGGTAGTAATAGTAAGGCCCAGACTGATACACGTGCAGGCATTAGAGAGAGATTTACAGGAAGACTGGGCAATAACCTCAACTTATAATAGTTAGGCCCAGACTAATACACATGCAGGCATTAGAGATTTACAGGAAAACTGGGCAATAACCTTAACTTATAATAGTTAGGCCCAGACTAATACACATGCAGGCGTTGAAGGTTTACATGAAAACTGGGCAATAACCTCAACTTATAATAGTTAGGCCCAGACTAATACACATGCAGGCATTAGAGATTTACAGGGAAACTGGACAATAACCTCAACTTATAATAGTTAGGCCCAGACTAATACACATGCAGGCGTTAAAGGTTTACCGGGAAACTGGGCAATAACCTCAATTTATAATAGTTAAGCCCAGACGGATACACCAGCAGGCGTTAAAGGTTTACAGGGAAACTGGGCAATAACCTCAATTTGTAATAGTTAGGGCCAAACTAATACACAAGCAGGCATTAATGATTTACAGGGAAACTGGACAGTAACATCAGATTATAATAGTTAGGCCCAGACTGATGCACAGGCAGGCATTAAAGGTTTACAGGGAAACTGGGCCGTAACATCAGACTATAATAGTTAGGCCCAGACTAATACACAGCAGACTCCCAAACAGGACCAAAGAAAGAAACAGTGGTATTAAACCACATACAAAATAAGAAAACAAGCAAAATAATTAAAAAAAAAATCTCAATTACACAAGAAAAAAAAACATAAATGTAGTAAAACACTAAACCCACATTAACTAAGCGACTTATCAGTGAACCATGGACACAAGAAGTTCATGTGAATAAACACAAAGTCGCTGACACAAATACCGGCATACAGAGTGCAGCCCCGTTGCCTAAAATCGGATTCAAAAGTGACCCATACAGTTTCAAAGGCAAAACAGCAGCGCAGTCAAACCCTCGAAAATAACCCTCTCATTCCCCAGAAAGTGGTCGGAAGACCAGATCAACCTGCCGAGCATATAACAGGATATTATTATTTTAAAAGGTTAGAAATGGACAAACCAGCGCAAATAGAAACAAACTAATACGTACCAAAGATTAGCGGTCGTAACTCACTAACCGAAAGCGTCTTCGCTAGAATGAACGTTGTTCACTGTTCACAAACCAGACGCCAAAGCACGCTGAAATGGTGCCGCATGTAAGTTTCAGTACACCAGTTCCCATAGTCCAACAAATAGAGCGCACATACCTGGGATAGCAGACAGCCCACGCCAACAACAGTAGTCAAATTATCCTGTAGTGTTAAACAAAGTAACGTAAACAAACGCACATAAAGTTTGCCGGAAGGTTACACACTGCTAACGCACATACCTGGAGAAAACATGAATGAGGTCCCACAAGAGGGCGGTGACAAGGATGACGCATAGCCAGGTAACCAAATACATGCCTTTATATAATGATTCACACATCACGTGACCTAATGAGCAGATAACCTTCCTTACTCTGCTGCACACTGCTAATGCAATGTCCACTAACTGAGCTACATGAACACCTACAATAATATAGTATAATTTCCGTAGTAAAGTATAGTATTCTATAGTATTAACTAAGCCCTTGCAAATAAAAAAAACCATGTTTTTGTAATAGCCATGCCATGCCAAGCCAAGTTTATCGATATGTTTGTTTGTCTCACTTATGGATTAATAAACTGCATTTGGGTTCTCAAATCGCTCGCCTCTCAATAGAGAATTATTACAGAAAGCTTGATCCACAATGAACCCAGCAGTACCTCTTCTACAGCTACGCCAAGGCAACCGCCCTATTAAAACTATATGGATGAATTCTGGATTTATGTTATCATGTAGAATTTAATGATGTAGCAATACTGCTACAGTGTTTGCCACACCAGAGTCCAATGTCATGCCTGCAATATCAAAACCTCCTCACATCATGCCTATCATGCCACAGCCTGCTCACGTCATGCCTGCCATGCCACAGACTGCTCACGTCATGCCCGCTATGTCACAGCCTGTTCACGTCATGCCTGCTATGCCACAGCCTGCTCACGCCATGCCTGCTATGCCACAGCCTGCTCACGCCATGCCTGCTATGTCACAGCCTGCTCACGTCATGCTTGCTATGTCACAGCCTGCTCACATCATGCCTGCTATGCCACAGCCTGCTCACGCCATGCCTGCTATGCCACAGAGCCTGCTCACGCCATGCCTGCTATGCCACAGCCTGCTCACGTCAAGCC
Source organism: Misgurnus anguillicaudatus (assembly GCF_027580225.2). NCBI lineage: Eukaryota > Metazoa > Chordata > Actinopteri > Cypriniformes > Cobitidae > Misgurnus > Misgurnus anguillicaudatus. Next base: position 42,214,380 of record NC_073338.2, on the reverse strand, counting down.
TGCCATACCACGTCATGTCTGTCATGCCACAGCCTGCTCAAATAATGCTACAACTTTGTGTTGTGTTTGGACCACACACTGCACTACAGTTCCCACAGAGTTCACTGTAACCCATGATCCAGTCTTCTGCCACACCCAAGATGGCCACTGCCATGCCTGAACCTGTTCCCAAGATGGCCGCCACCATGCCTGAACCTGTTCCCAAGATGAATTCTCAGTAGAGAATTATTATAACCATATACAATAGCAACCATGTTTTTTAACTCCACTAAACTTTTCGTAAGGTTTTTTACACTTAAAGCTCTGTTTTCAGATTGTTTATGATGAAATAGAACAGTTTTGACTGAAATTTGGACATATGCGGTTGCCCCGAGAATTTTCTGGTGTTTGTGTTTCACCTCCCACCTTTACAATGGGTTTAATGGTGCACTGGAACAATCCTTCCTAAAATGCATTAAACTTTCGTTTACAAAGACGTGAAACTCACCGAGTGGTCAGGGGTGTTCACTGGTATGCTCACACAAAAATCGCTGCAAAATACGCATTAACGCATTAACATCCAAGTGTAAAATACCAAACTTGTCCTTTAATAACGCTTTGTTTATCCAGTTGTGACTGTTGACACTGCAAATATACAAATGTTAACCCAAGGATTAGTAATGTACATTGTGACGCATCAGATTTTAACTTATCTCTGTAATGATATGTAAGAGGCGGAAATGAAATCAAAACAATGTTTATTAAATGTAAACAAAGAGAGAGTATTCAGAGACAATGCGGAAGTAATCCAGTCCGGTGTTGTGGTGGGCAATGGTGACGATGACTACGGTGGAAGTTGGTGATCTTGAGTGCGACGTTGGTGGAGTGGTGAGCAGTGGTGAAATGCCTTTCTGTATGGTCTTTATAAAAAATAAGACTTTACAGTTTCTTAAATGTGTTTACTCTCATGTTATAATTATTACAAATATTTCAATTGTATTGAATCCTGTGAACTAAATTTGTCACCCTATATACATTTTTTAAATATCACAGGCAAAATGATGGTGTGTGTAAAAGATAAAGACTTTGCAGCTGTTGCTTTGGTGTAATGTTTGTCAGATGTAATGTTCACCTGATGGTACAGCACGCGATGCAGCACGTTCATCCATTGACTTTCTCTTTAAAAAACAAAATAATTACCCACATCTTTGAATAGCACACAACCAAACATATTACCGTGAAGCTATTTTCAAATTACTCATTGCCTTACCATCACAAACAACTAGCAGCAACTTTTAATGTTGGCTTGACAAAGTCGAGATACTTCTGTTGTTGTATCTAAGCTTATTATTAAACAACTTCTGATCCCCAAAATTTGTGACTGTAACTCCACATAAAGCTTTCAAGCTTCATCCACCAAACTTTCCAAAAGTCTTCAAACTGGTCTGACTTAGCATGCTATGACTTTTGTAACTGATGTGACTTAAAAAATTCCTAAACGCAGTGATCAAACGGCCCAAATTTTCCATTGACTTAACATTGCGACAAATTTTATGGTTCATAGCTGCGAGCGAGAAATTTGTAGAAACTCAAAATGTAATAGAAATACATGATACCGTGCCAGGACAGCATCATGGGGGTTCCTTTCTAAATATAGAAAATCCCACCTGAATCTTTTACTATTTTCCTTAAATATACAAAGAGAACAAAGCATTGCGCTAATGATATATTGATTGGTTCTTGTAAGCCCAGGGGTGTTGCCTAATATACATACAGTGGGTGACTGGTCAACATGTCTAAGGTAGGAGGTGTCTTCCAACCTAAGGTGAGGTTTACTTATTTTATTGTTATTGGTGAATAGTGAGGTGTGAGACTTCCATCTCCGCACCCTGGGGAGGTTTTCTTGGGGGTAGATGTGAATTCTTTAAAAGAGAGGTTTCAGATGTTATTCAACAGGAATTAAATGTTTTTCGAAAATGGCTCCCTGTGGATCCAGCCATTTGGGGGCTGTATACAGCCACCTTTTGTTAGGGTATGACACAATTTTACTCTTCATATTAGCTTCATGCTAAATCATGCTAACTTCATGCTAAGTCATATTAGCTTTATGCTAGCTTTATGTTAAATCATGCTAGCTTCATGCTAACTTCATGCTAAATCATGCTAGCTTCATGTTAAATCATGTTAGCAGCATGCTAACTTCGTGTTAAACATTGTAGCTTCATGCTTAATCATTTTAGCCTTATGTTAAATCATGTTAGCTTTATGGTAAATCATGTAAACAACATGTTAGCTTCATGCTAAATCATGCTAGCAATTCCATACTAACATGTTAACAGTCAGCAAGAATACTAAACTAAACTTCTTAAGAAGTAGACGTGTATTTTATAAAACTACTTTCAAACGATTTCAAACTTTCAGGCCAGCCTTTATCAAGCCAACAAAGTTTCTCTTCAAACTTTAGCATCTAGTTAAAATTGTCATTTCATTCCTCTATAAAGGAGGGGACTGATGTCCTTTATAGGTCAAAGTCTGACAGAGCCACATTTTGCTGTAAATGATTGACTAAAGACAACAAAGATAAAGCATTGTTGATGTCATACCAAAAGTTACTACCCTAATTTGCACAAAGCATCATGGGGTGAAGCAAGAATATCAATAGTAAACACATTACAGCAAGCTGTACAGTATTAATGAGTTGCTTTACTTAATAAATTGAATTAATATGGGAACTTAATAATTTATTCTTATCTTTATTCTTGTGTTTACGACGTCCCTGCTTTTGTGTGCAAAGGCAATGATGCACTTCAGAGTCAACGAGACTGAGGAAGGGTATAAAATTTGGAGTGGAACACAGCCTTGGAGACTTTTGATGGTCTCTCCGAATTGGGACAGCCCTTGTCGCGGGGCAGTGATGTCATTGACCTTAGAATCGCGAGGCACCCTGGGACTCACGTTTCCACACGTTTCATGAACACAGCCAGGACGTTCTTGAGTTGAGGAAAACTGAAACTTCACTATCAGTTTTTTCTTTTCTAAAATGGCAGAAGCGAGTGTTTCTTTGGCTCAGGATCAGTTCAGCTGTTCAATCTGTCTGGATCTACTGAAGGATCCTGTTACCATTCCCTGTGGACACAGTTACTGTATGAGCTGTATTAAAGACTACTGGGATCAGAAGAGAGACTACAGTTGCCCTCAGTGCAAACAGACCTTCACTCCAAGACCTGTTTTAGGTAAAAACACCATGTTGGATGAAGTGGTGGAGAAACTGAAGAAGACTAAACGAAAAGCTGCTCGTCCTGATCACTGTTATGCTGAACCTGGAGATGTGGAGTGTGACGTCTGTACTGAAAGAAAACACAAAGCTGTCAAGTCCTGTCTGGTGTGTTTGAACTCTTACTGTCAAAATCATCTTGAACAACATGAGAAATTATTCAAAGGCAAGAAGCACAACCTGATAGATGCCACTGGACGACTTAAGCAGATGATCTGCCCTCAACATGATAAAGTACTTGAGATTTACTGTCGTACTGATCAGCTCTGTATTTGTTATCTGTGTATGGTAGATGAACACAATAGCCACAAGACTGTATCAGCTGCAGCAGAGAGGACTGAGAAACAGGTGAGAGCCGAAAGTGGTTTGTTAATGTAATCAGTTCTGCTCTATAAGAAATGTTTCTCAACAAGTTATTTTTAATAAATCACACTACAGCTACATGTACTGTTGATCTGGTTTATCATTCAACAGAAACAGCTGCAGAAACAATACCAGGAGAGAATCCAGGAGAGCCAGAAGAAGCTTCAGGAGCTGAGAGATGTTGTGAAGACTCATAAGGTGAGTTTTGATCAGATGAACAACTGCTGTCTGCTGTTTCAGATCTGTTTCAGACTCAGTCAGTGAGGAGTTCAGTGCTGGATGACTTTGACTGAAGTTCACTGTGTGTAACAGACTGTGTGATGTACCAGTAAGAGCTGAGTGAATGCTGCTGATTCTAATGCTCCTCTCTCTGTGTGTCCTAACAGCGCTCTGCACAGACAGCAGTGGACGACACTGAGAGGATCTTTACTATACTGATCCAATCCATTGAGAGAAGACGATCTGAGGTGACACAGCGTATGGGTGATCAGAAAAAGACTGCAGTGAGTCGAGCTGAAGGGCTCTTGAATCGACTGGAGCAGGAGATTGATGATCTGAGGAGGAGAGACGCTGAACTGAAGCAGCTTTCAAACACAGATGATCACATCCATTTCCTCCAGGTATAAAAAAAAGACAGTGATCTTTAGGAAGTGAAGACCATGTTTTACAGAGATTACAGTTACAATTAAATGTTGCTGTTGTTTGGTCTTGTGTCTATGTAGAGTTTCCAGGCTCTTGCAGTTCCTTCTGGATCTACAGACTCACACAGTGTCACTGTCAGTTCTTTTGCTGATTTAGTGAAATCTGTGTCTCATCTTAGAGAGAAACTGGGGGATCTCTGCAAAGAGATAGAAAAAATATCTGACAAAGGTAAAGCACACATCATCTGATAACAATGAAATATTTTGTAGAAATACAAAACATTTTACTATATGATTTTATAACTTTTAATACAGTTACCCCTGAACCCAAGAACAGGATGCAGTTCCTACAATGTGAGTCTTAACAAAAACACACAAACTTACACATATTTCATAATGCTAATAAATATATAACATAATATGATAAACATGTAAATGATTTGCCTAATCTAATTTAACCCCCCATAATGAAACTCAATAATTACACTAAAATGTAAATTTCAATGTACTACATATCATTATACAACAGTTATTTCTGGTTCTCAAATCTGATTGGCTGATAGCCGTGATATATTCCACCAGTAGCAGCACTGTAGCCATTGACTTTGTATTGCGAGAGGCCTCCTCCTTGTGATTTCTGGCTTATAACAAAAACTGAATAATGCCTAAAAGCTGCTGTGTGACAATATGTACAGCCAACAAGCCAAAAAACCCAGAAAATAAGAAAGAAACGAGCATTTAAGGGCACAAAAGTGGAAACAGGCAACTTTTCATAGTTCTACTATTAGTAGAACTGCACCAACTAGGGGGAAACGTTGTCGGCGATCCACTTTTTTCAGTGATTCAGAGTCGACTCCCATCATTTTCGTCATCAGGACCGCGGACCCTCCGCGTGCCGCCCAAAATTTGAGACCTCACGGACAGTGCACATACAGTCCGCGTACAACAGCGCATGCGCGTGTAAATATTTAGACAGGGCACTTCACTACAAATAATTATACAAAGGAAATAAACAGCATTTGTTTTTCTTCTTTAAGAACATGGCCATCCGTGTGTAGCCGCGTGGAGTATACTTGGAAATCTGCGTGGATGCGTGCGCGCGCGAGCCGGATGCGGACAAAAGATATACCCCTGACTTAAGCAAACACTGACGCTCGCTGGTCATGCCTGGACCTTACACGTCCGATTTTTTTCGAAGGAAATGTTTGAATAGGTGCTATCTTTACTAATCAATTGCACATTTGAATATTTTACATATATATTATCGCCTTAACTAATCTTAGTTGTCATTCTGAGCTTCAAGTCCATCGCGGAAAAAAGTAGTTCTTCACAAAAGAGACTTTTAAAACACTCCGTTGGTGTTTTCTAGTTTTTTTTTTCAAACTTGTACTGTCGAACTGCAATATCGCTCTCGGCGCCTTATTTATAAAGCATAGGCACACACAGATTTGACCGTAAGTGCGTATGCAAAAATCCACGGCAAAGTCCATATTTATAAAAACTGTCTTTGACGTGTAAAAGTGCTTAATGTAACGGGGAAAATTAGTTTATGATGAATTGTGCCAAAATGTCTATTAATCTTGTATATTAATTCTAAAATGTTCATTGAACACAATGTGTTAAGAGCACCTGATGGGATATAGCGACACCCGCAGGAGACTAAAGTGAATTGTGAATTGTGTCGGCCATTTTCTCCTCAGTCATTGTAAGCTGTTGAGGAGGATGGTAGGTTTAAAATCTCTCTCCGGTCAAATGCAAGTAAAATGTTGTTAGAGATGATTTTATTTCTGCTAAGGTTCAATATTGTTCTCTAAAAGGGTATTTCATATTATAGATAAGCCAAAAGAGATGAAGTTGATGGAAATGTAAAGTTTTATACTGAATTCACTGTTGAGTGCTTTAGGAGCACATGGCATTTCTTGTTTCAGTCTCTGTATTTTCTCATTGCTTATTTTCTGTATATTGTATTCATTGTATATTTATTTTTGGCAGTTATGTGACCGGATGAGTTGTAATTCACTCCTGTGCGGTGTTATTTCATATATTCCAGGTATGATGTACTAATGTTTGTGTACTGTTATGCTGTTTATATTCAAAGAGATAAAGGAAAAAAGAAACAGAGCTCAATTATTGAAAGAAATTGATTTATCGATTGTTAAACTGAGGTCCTCAGTCATTGTAAGCTGTTGAGGAGGATGTTATGTGACCGGATGAGTTGTAATTCACTCCTGTGCGGTGTTATTTCATATATTCCAGTATTCCAGTAAATGAGATAAGTGAGCTCAGCCTACGTCTCTGTGTGGTCCTTTCCGGAGTGGTCGGACAGTTAAAGAACCAGAAGAAAGGGGTTACAATGGTGCCGTGATTCCCGTTCGTGATCAATGCAAAGCCGATCTCCGGGGGGACAACAAGGCCTACAGCGGAGTACTGTGTGGATGTCACATGCTTCATTCGGTCGAAAGGACTGCGGTTGCCAGATTCTCCTGTTAAAGACATTTTTCTAGGGTATTTGAAAAAAAAATAACAAACGTTGGACTGCAAATAAGTGAAAAGAATTGAAAAGAAGTTTTGTTTTGATTATTTTGAGTTTTGAATTTGCTTCTAGAATATTCTGGGTATCTTACATTTGATAAAATGGCAGAGGGTGGTGCAGATAATTCTTTTCTTGGGATTGGGCGGGGAAAATACTTGATGCAGTTTTCTGATACCAAGCCAGAGTTGGGTGAAAGTAGCTATAAGACTCACATTCATGCTGGTAATGGGAGAAATTATATCGCTCATGATGTACACAAGGCCCTCCCTATTACTTCTACTCCAAAGCCAGGTAATGTGAAAAGTTCTAGTGATGAAGATGTCAGTGAACTTGGTGCTTTAGTTAAAGAATTGGGCCGACAGATTGGTGATTCAGTTACAGCCAAACTTTTGTCAGGGGATTACCATCAGGAAGGAGGTACACAGCTGCATTAGCAACAAAAAATATTTACAAAAAGTCATTTATACCGAGCGCTATATTATTACTGAACTCACAATAGTCCATGATATCTATTGGTGTGTGACGAAGGTGTTATCTAGTGTTGTTTGTAAGGGTTACTGTGATGTTTGCATGTTGTATTTATTGTCTATTCATTGTGTATGTGTTTTAGAAATCCACCTGTGGAGCCAAAGACAAATTTCCACTTTTTGTGGACAATAAACTTGAAATTGAATTGAATTGAATTGAATTGAATTCACCAGAACCAATAATGGTAATAACTCTGCAGGCTCTCAATGTGCTAACCTTGATTTGTCACAGTTGAATGTCATTCTGAAATCTGATGATAAAGACCCACCAGTATTTAGGGGGGATGGTTTAGGCAGATGTGACATTCAAGAATGGGTTGAAATGATGCAGACTTACTTGCAAAAGAGAAATGTCAAAGTTCCTGAACAGGCTGACGAGATAATTAGTCGTCTAATGGGCAGGGCAAAAGACATTGTGAAAGTAGCCCTACGAAGCAACCCTGCGCTTGACTGTACGAATCACCCTGAAATTATATACAGCATACTTAAGCAACACTTCAGTGAGGTGTCCTACTCTAGCATGCCACTCGCAGACTTTTATAGTACATTGCCTAAACATGGTGAAAATCCCGTAGATTACTGGCTTCGCCTTAATAAAGCTGCTGATATTGCTGACGAGTGCCTGAGAGGGCAGGGCAGAAGGATGGACAATTTAAATTCTGAAGTTGCAATGATGTTTGTGAGAAATTGCCCAGACCCTGATCTTGCACGCACGTTTAAAATACGGCCATTGGAACACTGGACTGCGAAAGAAGTTCAGGAGCTCTTAGACAGTTTCCAGCGTGAGCTTAAACTAAGATCGAGTGCCAACACTTACCCAATAAGCCAAAACGCACACACAACCATACAGAACTCTGGAAATTCTAATGTGGTTTCCGAGTCTACTTTAATGTGTCTCAAACAGGGGACCAACGGGCCTGGTGACTTTAATCGGGATGCAAAGGATCCCTCCGGTCTAAATCGGATGGCTGACATGCTCGCTCAGCTGATTGAAGTTTTAAAGGCAAAGGAGGAGAGTAAACCAGAGTATGTGTCTTCTGGAAGAGTACGTAGACGGAACACAACTGGACCACGGAACTGTAAGATCTGTGGAGACACAACACACTACATTCGACCACTGCAGATCTGACCATCTGTGTTTTCGATGTCATGGCACTGGCCATTCAAAACGTGACTGCACAGTGATATTACCAAATTCGGCCTCTGCATCAATCCCACCCAACAGTCAGGGAAACTGACGCGCCCACGTTCAGAGAGGGGGAGTGTGGGTGACGTTGAAAATTCCCTCAAAACAGATACAGATTTCGAAGCTTTGTTTAGTTCCTTTAAGAACATATGTCCTGACTCCCAGAAAGTTGTCTTTCAAAATACACAACGCGTTGAATGCTCAGATACACTTTTCTACACACCTGTTTGTATTAATGATTCGCTCACTGTCAGTGCAATGTTGGACACCGGCTCTATGGCCTGTACATTAAATGATTCAGTCGTCAGTAAGCTAAAGGAACATGGTGCTTTGGACTCTGTTAATGAAGAAGAAACAGACGTCGTCCTAATTGGATGTGGCGGAAAACGATCGTTTCCGAAGTGCATGCTTGAGCTTAAGTTGAATGTTTACGGCTGCGATGTTAGTGTTCCATGTCTTGTTGTTCCAGGCCAAGGAGATGATCTCATTTTGGGGACGAACGTCATCAAGCATCTTGTCCACAGAATGAAAAATTCGGACAGATACTGGGAGCTGATCTCAACGCCTAGCAGACATAATACAGAAAGTGATGAGTTTTTATCTATGATGGCTGGTGTACATCGTTGGGGGGGTGAGACAATTCCTGATGTTGTTGGTACAGTTAAACTTCAAAAGGCAGTTACACTTTCGCCGGGCCAAGAGCACCTTGTTTGGGGTAAACTTCCAATTAAGTCCTGCAGCCAACCAGGCAGTACTGTCATGGTGGAACCATCTGGACTCCGTTCTGCCCCTAGGAATGTTTTAGTGTGTCGAGTCGTAACTCCGCTTTGGGGTGACGGCTGGATTCCACTTAAGCTGATCAACCCTAGTGATAGGCCAGTAACGCTAAAACGAAACACCAAAGTGGCCGATGTCTACCCCTGTATTGCATTGGAGGATGTGTGCGAGACAAAGCCTGAGCCTCCACTTCAATCAAGCATTCAACTGTCGACAGCTGAGTCAAATAAGTCCGATAAACTGTCTGACAAGCTCCGTCAGTGTGGATTGGACACCGTTGATTTGGAAAAGTGTGAAGTTTCTGAATTCTGGAAGGCAAAACTCTGTGATTTAGTGCTCGAGTATGAGTCCATCTTTTCCAGACATTCTCTTGATTGCGGTGAAGTCAAGGACTTTGTTCACAGGATCCATCTATTCGACGAGAGGCCGTTTCGCTTACCATACAGACGAGTTCCTCCTTCACAATACCAGAAATTGCGCGTTGCTTTGAATGAGATGGAAGAGAGGGGTATAATCCGCAAGTCAGTCAGCGAATTTGCATCACCGTTGGTTCTGTGCTGGAAAAAAGATGGCAATCTTCGAATATGTACAGATTTTCGCTGGCTTAATGCACGGACAGTGAAGGATGCGCACCCCCTGCCCCATCAGTAAGACTGCCTAGCGGCCCTAGGTGGCAATTCGTTCTTTAGCACTATGGATTTGACCTCAGGATTTTATAATATTCCATTACATGAAGATGACAAAAAGTATACAGCGTTCACAACCCCAGTGGGTTTACACGAATACAATAGGCTTCCACAAGGCCTGTGTAACTCACCAGCAAGCTTCATGCGAATGATGACTAAAATCTTTGGTGAACAGAATTTTTTGTCACTGTTGTGCTACCTGGATGATGTAATGGTCTTCGCACCTAATGAAGAAGTTGCATTGCAGAGGCTTGAAATGGTCTTTGGAATGTTGAAAAAGCACAATTTGAAATTGTCACCGAAGAAATGTCACTTCCTAAGACGTTCTGTACAATTCCTCGGCCACTTAATTACTGAGAGCGGTGTGTCTACTGACCCTGCAAAAGTTGAAGCAATTACTAAAATTACTTCCGCGGATCTGATGTGTCCAGATGGTGTCACACCTTCAGTCAAGAAAATTCAGTCCTTCCTTGGCCTCGTAATGTGGTACCAACGATTCATTGAGAACTGTTCGTCTCTCGCACGACCACTTTTCGCTCTGACTAGTGGAGTTAGGAAAGCTAGGGGTGTTAGGTGTAAAGGGGTTCCTGCTTCAAGAAAACTAACTCCTGAAGACTGGTCTCCAGCTTGTGAGGCAGCTATATCAGCTTTAAAGGAAGCTCTTTTGTCCAATGTTGTTCTTGCACACCCTGACTTTTCCAGACCCTTTATTCTTGCCACTGACGCTTCATCTGAGGGCTTGGGCGCTGTGCTCTCGCAATTGAGTCCTGGTGAAAGCAGGGCTCGACCAATTGCGTTTGCGAGTAAGTCACTATCCAGAGCACAAGCCAGATATCCAGCACACCGACTTGAGTTCCTTGCCCTCAAGTGGGCTGTATGTGATAAATTTAGCCACTGGCTAAAAGGACATCAATTCACAGCTTGGACAGATAACAATCCCTTGACACACATTTTGACCAAACCTAGGCTTGACGCCTGTGAACAAAGATGGGTGGCTAAACTCGCTGCCTTTGAGTTTGACATCAAATATGTTCCAGGTCCGAAGAACTCAATTGCTGATGCCTTGAGTAGGCAACCTTTTGTCAATGGTCGTGTTAGTCACCGCATAGTAAGGGAACCCTATGACAAGCTGTTGGCAGAGTCAAATAACCATTCCTATGCTGCTGTCCAAGATGTTTTCCGATTGTCCAATGCCAGTCAGCGAGTGCTTGACAGTAAAGAGATCCCAACGAATGCTAGTGACCAGTTGACAGCCAAATTAGAAGCGGATGCGCCTGGGAGTTTTTCGAGTGATGTTGTAGCTGCTGTCTTTTCTAATCACCTTTCTTGGGATGAAGGTACGCAGACTTGGGCCACTCCTCTGGCTGGATTCGTACAACAAATCTCTGATCTTGGGTTTGATGCCCTTCCTTCCTTCTCTCGCCAAGAACTAAGAGACAAACAGCTCCAGGACGAACATTTGCAGAGGGTGATGTTCTACGTTGACCGAAAACGCAGGCCTTCGAGACGCGAGCGCATGGGGGACCCCAGCGCTGTTTGGAAGCTCATGAAGAAGTGGGAGAAGCTATTGTTGAATGATGGTGTCTTGTATTATGTGTCAAAAGACCCCTTGTCACGTCACAAAAGATTTCAGTATGTGGTACCCTCTTCCCTGAAAGCTGATGTGTTGAAAGGATGTCATGATGAGGCTGGACACCAATGCCAATATCGCACTCTTCAACTATCTCGTCAACGCTTCTATTGGACAGACATTGACCGTGATGTCCGTGAATATGTGAAGGTGTGTGGTCGTTGTGTGCTTGCAAAAACACCAGAGCCAGAGGGCCGAGCTCTATTAGAGAGTATAAAGACTTCTACTCCACTCGAATTAGTCTGCATTGATTTCTGGACGGCAGAAGATTCACAGAATAGGTCGGTTGATGTTTTAGTGGTCACTGACCATTTTACTAAGCTGGCCCATGCCTTTCGCTGCCCAGACCAGTCAGCTAAGTCAGTTGCAAAGAAGCTCTGGGATAATTACTTCTGTTACTATGGTTTCCCAGAACGCATTCATTCCGATCAGGGGGCTAATTTCTGTAGTGAGCTCATTAGGCATTTGCTTGTCTTCTCTGGGGTCAAGAAGTCGCAAACGACGCCATATCATCCTATGGGCAACGGAATTACAGAAAGATTCAATCGTACCTTGGGAACCATGATCAGAGCCCTTGAACCACGACCAAAGCAAGATTGGCCTCGGATGCTCCATACATTAACATTTGTATACAACTGTACGGTCCATGAGACTACGGGGTACCCTCCCTTCTATCTAATGTTCGGTCGCACCCCAAGACTGCCAGTTGATGTTGTTTTCAAGAGTGTACTATGGAATGATTCAAATGACTCTCTTCCCAAGTATGTAGAGTCCCTGAGTAAGGATTTGAGAGAGGCTCTTGCTATTGCAGAGTCTAACACTTCAAAAGAACAGTCTCATCAAGCTCACATGTATAACCGAAAGAATAAGGGTGTGAAAATTGAGATTGGCGATAGGGTCCTATTAGCCAATAAACGTGAACGGGGCAAGCGCAAACTATCAGACAAGTGGGAGAATGTGGTATATACTGTAGTTGATTGCGACCCTGTAACTCACATTTACAAAATTAAGCACCCTGAATCTGGTCAGTTGAAGGTGGTACACAGAAATCTTCTTTTGTGTGTAAATTTCCTCCCGTTGAGTGACTTGGTGGGGGAAAATGATGATGAGAGTGTATTTTCAGTAGATGATGATGCCTCTGATAACTGTTCTGTTTCCTCTGATGATTCTGTACCTGATGGTGTAGACCCGATTGTAACTGGTGATGATGCTCAGATGGTTGAGTCAGGTAATGCTCATGACTCTGCTGAAATTCCTGATGTTCCATCACAAAGTGTGATCCCTGTACATGTTTCTCTGGATCACCCAGTTCTGGGAAATCCTGAAGAAAGTCATTCTGACCCTTATGTTGATGGTACAATTGATGGTAATGAGATACCGGGTCAAAGGTCAAAGTTTGGCAGATTGTTAAAACCTGTGAATCGCCTTATTTCTTCTATGAATCAGCATACTTTATTTCAGAATAGAAAGCAACCTCTGAGTAAATGGTCCCTTTCAGTTCTTAGCCTGAAACATTGATGTATTAAATTCAGTTTATGATGTGAATCTGTGTATGTATGTAAGAATTGCTGAGATGAAATGTAAAAGGCACTTCATTTGGGTCATGATCAAGGAGGAGTGATATGCGCAGCACTTTTTCCTGTCAGTTCATTGAATGAACAGTTATTACTGATCAAAAGCTTATGCTAAGTATAGCAATTCTAGTTTGTTTCTGTGTTTTCGAAAGAGCAAAGGTTTTGTTTGTGTTTTGTTTCTTATGTTTACGACATTTTTGGCAAATTCAGTGGGGGAGAATGTAACGGGGAAAATTAGTTTATGATGAATTGTGCCAAAATGTCTATTAATCTTGTATATTAATTCTAAAATGTTAATTGAACACAATGTGTTAAGAGCACCTGATGGGATATAGCGACACCCGCAGGAGACTAAAGTGAATTGTGAATTGTGTCGGCCATTTTCTCCTCAGTCATTGTAAGCTGTTGAGGAGGATGGTAGGTTTAAAATCTCTCTCCGGTCAAATGCAAGTAAAATGTTGTTAGAGATGATTTTATTTCTGCTAAGGTTCAATATTGTTCTCTAAAAGGGTATTTCATATTATAGATAAGCCAAAAGAGATGAAGTTGATGGAAATGTAAAGTTTTATACTGAATTCACTGTTGAGTGCTTTAGGAGCACATGGCATTTCTTGTTTCAGTCTCTGTATTTTCTCATTGCTTATTTTCTGTATATTGTATTCATTGTATATTTATTTTTGGCAGTTATGTGACCGGATGAGTTGTAATTCACTCCTGTGCGGTGTTATTTCATATATTCCAGGTATGATGTACTAATGTTTGTGTACTGTTATGCTGTTTATATTCAAAGAGATAAAGGAAAAAAGAAACAGAGCTCAATTATTGAAAGAAATTGATTTATCGATTGTTAAACTGAGGTCCTCAGTCATTGTAAGCTGTTGAGGAGGATGTTATGTGACCGGATGAGTTGTAATTCACTCCTGTGCGGTGTTATTTCATATATTCCAGTATTCCAGTAAATGAGATAAGTGAGCTCAGCCTACATCTCTGTGTGGTCCTTTCCGGAGTGGTCGAACAATTAAAGAACCAGAAGAAAGGGGTTACATTAGCGCCACGTCAGGGTCTTAGCAGACATTAGCACTTTAGTTTGTCCGATTGCTGTAGGTTTTTGGCAATATAAGCCATTTTTGCTGCTTGAAAATGGTTTAAACATTGACAAGCACTCTTTTATATGTCTATGACATTAATTAGGCATCGTTTAGCCTAAAGGCGGAGATCTGAAACTGCTTAGCTGCGCACAAGTTCAAGATCATTACGATTTATAGATTTCACATCTGAAAGAAGGGGTACGTGCGTTTTCTGTGCGTACGTTCATTTTAGGAATCACACGTACGCATTTTGATAAATGATCGTAAGATCAAATGTAGGATGGTTTCTACACAGCATTTTATAAATGAGGCACCCAGAGTCGTGTGATATCTATATATCATCATGGCTTTGATTGCCTAACCACAGCCGTGAAGATAAAGAGCTATATCACACTCCTATTGCTTTACTATTAGTAATTATTAGACCAAAGGAGTTAATTAAGATTCCAATCGTACATGTAAACCATTTAAATCTGTTATTTCTGTTATTAATACATTTCTTTTCCATATTTCTTAACACGTTTGTACACTTGAATGTATTTCAATCGTCCGACTTGCTTCTGAATACATTCATAATTTTTAGACAAAATACAATGTTTAATATATTTATCGAAACATATTTGTTTGAAACATGTTGTGTAACTAAGGGACAGAGACACATTAACAAATAAAATTACTAACACAAACAAATAAATTTACACACACAGTCTGTAACAGTATAAATAAACAGATGTTGTCAGATTTTTTTCTATAAATGATCTGTGTTACCTTACTGTACATATAACCTAAGAAAAAATCTGATTCTCTGATTTACATATCAATTTGTGATTTTTCTCCATCAGATTATCATCAGATCACTGCAGATCCAAACACAGCACATAAACGGCTCCGTCTGTCTGATGGGAACAGAGTGATTACTGTCACTGACAAAGACCAGCCGTATCCTGATCATTGCGGCCAAGTTTGTGTTGAGGACGCAGAAGACGTTTAATTCTGAGGACTCTTCCATGGCGGCCATTTTTGTGCAGGTGTCGCTGAACAGTTAAACAGTACACAACAACTCCAGAATCTGACCAATCTTTTGGAGGTTTTTTTGCAAGTCAAAACATTGGTACTGCCCCAGCCTCGTACCTTTATTTTTGACAGTGTAATATGAATAATGTTGTTTATTAAAGCAAAAGTTTTGTAGTTTATGTTTTAATCAATAAAACGAGCATGGGAACTGAGTCTTATCAGCAAATGCAAGTGAATGGAACAGCTTGATAAACAAAAATGTAAAGCAGTACACAATATAGCCTACATTATGGACGAAACTGGCATCTAGTGCACAAGTTTATTATATGACTGACACTCCTCTATGGTTTGTATACATTTCTTAAACAGAACTAGGAAATTATTAAAACTAAACTAATGTTGGTGTGTTGATTGTTTTGTCTTTGTATCTGTGTACACATATATTTAAATGACAGATGTTACTTCAGTGGTTCAGGATCCTGTGACCATTCCCTGTATGAGCTGTATTACAGACTACTGGGATCAAGATGACCATGAGAGAGACTACAGCTGCCCTCAGTGCAGACAGACCTTCACTACAAGACCTGTTTGAGGTAAAAACACCATGCTGAAACTGAAGATGACTACCTGGAACCTGGAGATGTGGAGTGTGACGTCAACACAAAGCTGTCAAGTCCTGTCTGATGTGTCCTGTCAGATGCCACTGGACGACTTCAGCAGATGATCTGCCCACAGCAACAGTTTGTTAGAGGTTTACTGCTGATAAGCAATATGTCATCTGTGTATGGTGGGCAAACATAAAGATCTCACTATAAGCTAAAGAATAGAGGACAGAGAAACGGGTATGAAAGCACAGATTGTTATTCTAATACCACCAATTCTGCTTCATTATTAAAAAGAGCAAAATTGTGGGGTGATGAGTATATGATGGTGTCTATAAGTGCACCCATCTTCCTCATCACCTTGAAGAGGGAGATGGGTGCACTTATAGACACCATCCCCGAGAATGTACTTGCCTGCAGGTGGAAGTAGGCTGCCAGCATACAGGGCTGTTCCTCCGCACCCTGGAATCAGGCATAGACCCAGAAGTGCTCAGCTCATCATAATAAAGCTGCAGAATTGCCACAGCTGTGTTGAGATGGCATAAATATGTGATAGTTTGTTAAAGAAATGCATTTGAATAAAGTTTTGTTTCATATATGGACGTCTTTAGGATTTCATTCATTGTGATGGTTTATTCATTCATTCATTCATCTTTATTCAGGTTTCCTGTTGTTTTAATAAAATAAAATAAAATACTTTAATTAATTCATGCATTAATCAAATCAGTGCTTGACTGACGCGAATCTACGCACTATTAAGTAGACGGTTTCAGATGCAACCACTATCTCTGTGACTTTCTGTATGAGACTGACATCTAGTGGACTTCTTTATTAAATGACTGGAACTCCTGTTTGCACACGTTTCATAAACACACCCAGGAAGTTCTCAAGTTCAGGGAAACCGAAACTAAATCACGGTCAGGTGGTTTTTGCATGTTTCTTCTTTTCTAAAATGGCAGAAGCAAGTGTTTCTTTGTTTCAGGATCAGTTCATCTGTTCAATCTGTCTGGATCTACTGAAGGATCCTGTGACTATTAACTGTGGACACAGTTACTGTATGAGCTGTATTACAGACTACTGGGATCAGAAGAGAGTCTACAGCTGCCCTCAATGCAGACAGACCTTCACTACAAGACCTGTTTTAGGTAAAAACATCATGCTGGCGGAAGTGGTGGAGAAACTGAAGAAGACTAAACTACAAGCTGCTCCTCCTGATCACTGTTATGCTGAACCTGGAGATGTGGAGTGTGACGTCTGTACTGAGAGAAAACACAAAGCTGTCAAGTCCTGTCTGGTGTGTCTGAACTCTTACTGTCAAAATCATTTTGAACAACATGAGAATTTATTCAAAGGGAAGAAGCACAACCTGATAGATGCCACTGAACGACTTCAGGAGATGATCTGGCCTCAACATGAGAAACTGCTCGAGATTTACTGTCATACTGATGAGCAGTGTATATGTTATCTGTGTATGATGGATGAACACAATAACCACGAGACTGTATCAGCTGCAGCAGAGAGGACTGAGAGACAGGTGAGAGCTGCCTGAGAACATCAAATGGTTTTGTTTATGTGATCAGTTCTGCATTATAATAAATGTTTCTTCATGATCATACTACAGCTACATGAACAGTTTATCTGGTGTATCTTATTTTCACATCTAACAGAAACAACTGAAGAAGACACAGAGAAAATACCAGCAGAGAATCCAGGAGAGTCAGAAGAAGCTTCAGGAGCTGAGAGATGCTGTGAAGACTCATAAGGTGAGTTTTGATCAGAAGAACAACTGCTGTCTGCTGTTTCAGATCTGTTTCAGACTCAGTTATGACTCTCATTCAATCAGTCAGTGAGGAGTTCAGGCTGGATGACTTTGACTGAAGTTCACTGTGTGTAACAGACTGTGTGATGTACCAGTAAGAGCTGAATGAATGCTGCTGATTCTAATGCTCCTCTCTCTGTGTGTCCTAACAGCGCTCTGCACAGACAGCAGTGGACGACACTGAGAGGATCTTTACTCAACTGATCCGATCCATTAAGAGAAGACGATCTGAGGTGATACAGCTGATCAGAGATCAGGAAAAGACTGCAGTGAGTGAAGCTGAAGGACTCTTGAAGCGACTGGAGCAGGAGATTGATGATCTGATGAAGACAGATGCTGAGCTGGAGCAGGTTTCACACACAGATGATCACATCCATTTCATCCAGGTAACAGAGATCTGAAAAACAAGATAATAAGAGAATGTTTTACAAAGATTGACAATTTTTTTTTAAATTTTTTGTTTGTTGAGTTTGTTTGTGTTGTTTATCTTTGTGTAGAGTTTTCAGTCTCTCTCTGTTCCTCCTGGATCTACAGATTCAGTCAGCATCACTGTCAGCTCTCTCCTCTCTTATGATGATGTAGGAAAATCTGTGTCTGATCTGAGAGGGAAAGTGGAGGATTTCTGCAGAGAAGAGATAGAAAAAATATTGGACAGAAGTAATAGGGCACCTATTTAAAAAAAAAAAAAATAGGCATAAATTATGCAATATTTAAATTTGCTAAATCTAATTATATAAAATATTTAAATATGTCATTATTTTCTGCCATAGTTTATCTTTACACGTTAATTACAATGAGGATGTATATTGGTTTCCACAGTAAAGTGGATTGGCATCATTTCCACCCCTGAACCAAATACCAGGGAGAAGTTCCTACAATGTAAGTAAAGTTATTAGCAAATAAACATACACATACTGTAAACTAAAGAAAAATTTATTTCACATAATACACACTGTTTTACCTTTTGATACAAAATTACTGTCCATAAAAACCTTAAATTGAGCCTTGAAGTTTTACTTTAATTAATGAAATTTAAATTCCCTGATTTAAAGATTATATTCTTTGTCTCCAGATTATCGTCAGATCACTCCAGATCCAAACACAGTAAATAAACGTCTCTGCATATCTGATAGGAACAGAGTGATTACTGACACTGACAAAGACCAGCCGTATCCTGATCATCCAGACAGATTTGACGTTTATCCTCAGGTGTTGTGTAAAGAGGGTGTGTGGGGACGCTGTTACTGGGAGGTTGAGTGGAGTGGTCAGGTGTTTATATCAGTGTCATATAAGAGCATCAGCAGGGAAGGTAATAAATGTTTATTTGGGAGTAATGATCAGTCCTGGAGTTTGAATTGTACTGAATCCAGTTGTTCATTCTTTCACAATAACATTAAGACTAAACTCCCAGTAGTGTCCAGATCTTCTAGAATAGGAGTGTATGTGGATCACAGTGCAGGATCTCTGTCCTTCTACAGCGTCTCTGACACAATGACCCTCATCCACAGAGTCAACACCACATTCACTCAACCTCTCTATCCTGGATTTAGAGTTTATTTTGGATTAGTAAAACTGTGTGATCCAACAGTATAGAAAATAAAGGATAATACAAATATTCTTGTTAAGGTATAGTAGTAGGGGTTTTCAAACTACTCTTGACCCCACATTATTTTTGTTCTAAACCCAGGTTTTAACAACAGCCACATCAAAATACTGTACTATGTTATAAAGTAGAATTTACTATAGTAAACTTTAAAATTATTGAATTTGCTGTAGTATATAATAATTATACTCAGAATGGCAGACGCTTTTATCCAAAGCAACTATCCAAGTGCATTCTAGGTAAACTTTTGCACTGCTAAAGCAATGCTCTACAAACTGAGCTACTGGAACAGCATACTTACTGTAGTATACTATAGTATTCTGTAGTATTAACCATGCCTATATGCTGTGTTTCTATGCTAGAAACTAGACGGCTGTTTCAGAATTTGTTTGTACAGAAATAAAGTCAAATGGTTACAAAAAATGGCTGGAGTAAAACATCTCAAGGAGAAATTATGTTTGAACATTTTTCTCATAGATGTAAAAACACAAGACAGTTATCAGTTGCACAGTCTATTCAGTCAGTTTGACACCCCTTTATTTATCGCGTCTTGACTGCTGGCACTACAAATATACAAATGTTAAAGGGGCAATGAACCTGTCGATTTTATTGTTTTATGCTGTTGTCTAAGGTCTACTTATGATGTTTGCATGGTTTTTTACATTCAAAAACATCAAAACTAATAAGTAATAGGCTATTTTGTAACATGGTTCTGATGCTGTCTGGAGAAATAGTTCGTTTGAAGGGGCTAGATGACCGTATACAACACATTAAGCGCGCATCAGAATCTAAACCGCGGCTGATAAGTCCTTATCAATAACTTTGTATATATCTATTGTGCTTGTGAGGTTGCTCTGACATACATGTAACGTTACATACCACAGTTATATGATAAAAAAAGCTTTGTTGAGTGTTGGACCTTTCAAACGCAACTTGCCTAAACTACCGTATACAACACAGTAGGCAGGCATCAGAATCTAAATTGCGGCTGGTAAGTGCTTCCTTCACTAACTTTGTATATTTCTACCATTATATTACAGTCGTATTGTTAAGTGTTGCCCCTTTATTAATCATTTAATGTTTTTAGTAAATTAAAACAGTCAAACATACGTGTTTAGACACGGATGTTACAACAGGACATCTTTTACAAAGCAATAGTGAAATGCAATAACTTAAATAAAGTAAAATCTTTTACTCACTGTGTATACTGCTGTGTCATTATTGTCAGATCCAATATAAGGGGTGCTTTTAACCACAGTCTCTCTGCAAATCCAACATCAACTTGTGGCTTCTTTGAATGAATCAATGGTACACAAAGTAAACAAACACTTCCCACGCAAGCTGGAACTTATTTAAAAACAAACTTAAACCACGCATTCCTTATGTTCCGATCCTCCGAGTTGATGAAATTCAAACACTGATCACACTGATGGTGGTTTGTTGCAATTAAAACTCAATTGTGCTTTTCTCTGCACTAAATGGCAGTGCTGTGGTTGGATGACATCATAAGGAGTGCCAAATTTCAACGACCTATTTTTTCATGTGCTTGTAGAGAATGGTTTACCAAAACTAAGTTACTGCGTTGATCTTTTTCACATTTTCTAGGTTGATAGAAGCACTGGGGACCCAATCATAGCGCTTAAACATGGAAAAAGTCAGATTGTCATGCCATGGCCCCTTTAAAGACATGTTTACTGATTGTTGAGACACTGCATGGTTTGCTTTGCCCCTGGCCCACACGTGTGTCACGCGAAGCGTAGTGTAAAATGCCTTTCTGTATGGTCTTTATAAAAAAATTAGACCGTAAAAATAATTTACAAAGTTAATCTTTATGTTTTACTCTCATGATATAATTATTACAAATATTTTAATTGTATTCCTGTGGACTACATTTGTCAACCTATATAGGCTACTTGTTCAAAGTCTGCAGAAATATCACAGCCTTATCTTCGTATCAGCAAAAAGTTGGTGGGTATAAAAGGTAAAGATTTTGCAGCTGTTGCACAGGGGCTTTGATGTAATGTTTGTCAGATGTAATGTCCACCTGATGGCACAGCACGCGGTCCAGCACATTCAGCCATTGACTTTCTCTTTGAAAAACACAAAATCCTTTTCCATATCTTTAAATAGCTCACGAGCAAACATAGATAAATATACTGTAGGTTATAAGCAGCAACTTTTTAAAATTGTAATCCCATTCTTTTTTAAAGGTTGTGGATGGCATGTCTTTATAGGCTCTGTGTAAGGTTTTGTAATGTATTTTTCTGTATTTTGTGTATTTTTGTTATTTGTATTTTGATTCTCTGCTCTGTTCGGACTTTTATTTTGAAACTCATCATGCCATGTCACGCTTCACACTTCCTGTTTGTTTTTGTATTTAAGTCACTTCCTGTACACCTGTTCCCTGCTGTATATTACTTATCGTAAGCCCAGCCTGTTACCTGTGTACATTATCTGTTATCCTGTATCCTGTATCCTGTATCCTGTATCTGCCTGTTATTTGACCCACGCCTGTTTTATTGGATTTATTGCCTGTTTGCCGCCTGCCTTGACTTCTCGCCTGTTATTTGGATTACGTGTACTGGATTTACCCTGTCTGGATTTGGTTGCTGGCCCTTTATGGGATTTTACTTATAAACACCTTTTGCACATGGATTCATGTCTCACACGCTTCATTTAAAGCAACCCGTTACACTCTGGCAGACTTTGATTCCACATCTTGCTGTAAATGAATGACAAAAGACAATACAGATAAAGCATTGTTGATGTCATACCAAAAGTTACTCATGGGGCATAGGAAATAAATTAATAGTAAATGCACTACAGCAGGCAGTACAGAAAAAATGAATAATATTGTTCAATGCAGCAAAAACATTGTATTTGTGTTGTTTTACTCAATAAATTGTCACTTTATTCTTATCTTTCTTCTTGTCTTTACAACGCCCCTGCCTTTGTGTGGAATTTGCAAGGGAAGGGCATAAAAATTTAGAGTGGAATGCAGCCCTGCATGGAGGTTTCTGAAGGAGACTTTTTTGAAGGAGGACAGTCCTTGTTGCGGCGTGGTGATGTCATTAGCCTTCGAATTCGGATCCACCCTAGGACTCCCATTTGCATACGTTTCATAAACACAACCAGGAAGTTCTTGAGTTCAGGAAAACTGAAACTTCACTGTCAGATTTTTGTTTTCTAAAATGGCAGAAGCGAGTGTTTCTTTGGCTCAGGATCAGTTCAGCTGTTCAATCTGTCTGGATCTACTGAAGGATCCAGTGGCCATTCCCTGTGGACACAGTTACTGTATGAGCTGTATTACAGACTGCTGGGATCAGAAGAGAGACTACAGCTGTCCTCAGTGCAGACAGACCTTCACTACAAGACCTGTTTTAGGTAAAAACACCATGCTGGCTGAAGTGGTGGAGAAACTGAAGAAGACTAAACTACAAGCTGCTCGTCCTGATCACTGTTATGCTGAACCTGGAGATGTGGAGTGTGACGTCTGTACTGAGAGAAAACACAAAGCTGTCAAGTCCTGTCTGGTGTGTCTGAACTCTTACTGTCAAAATCATCTTGAACAACATGAGAATTTATTCAAAGGCAAGAAGCACAACCTGATAGATGCCACTGGACGACTTCAGCAGATGATCTGCCCACAACATGATAAAGCCCTTGAGATTTACTGTAAAACTGATCAGCTCTGTATATGTTATCTGTGTATGGTGGATGAGCACAAAAACCACGAGACTGTATCAGCTGCAGCAGAGAGGACTGAGAAACAGGTGAGAGCTCAATGTTTGTTAATGTGATCAGTTCTGCTCTATTAAATTTTTTTTTCAACAAGTTATTTTGATAAATCACACTATAGCTACATGTAAAGTTAATCTGATTTATCATCCAACAGAAACAGCTGCAGAAACAATACCAGGAGAGAATCCAGGAGAGTCAGAAGAAGCTTCAGGAGCTGAGAGATGCTGTGGAGACTCATAAGGTGAGTTTTGATCAGAAGAACAACTGCTGTCTGCTGTTTCAGATCTGTTTCAGACTCAGTTAGGACTCTCATCCAATAAGTCAGTGAGGAGTTCAGTGCTGGATGACTTTCACTGAAGTTGACTGTGTGTAACAGACTGTGTGATGTACCAGTAAGAGCTGAATGAATGCTGCTGATTCTAATGCTCCTCTCTCTGTGTGTCCTAACAGCGCTCTGCACAGACAGCAGTGGACGACACTGAGAGGATCTTTACTCAACTGATCCGATCCATTGAGAGAAGACGATCTGAGGTGACACATCTGATCAGAGATCAGGAAAAGGCTGCAGTGAGTCGAGCTGAAGGACTCTTGAAGCGACTGGAGCAGGAGATTGATGATTTGAGGAGGAGAGATGCTGAGCTTTTACATACAGATGATCACATCTATTTCCTCCAGGTAAACAAAAACGGGACAGTTGTGTTTAGGAAGTGAAGAGCATGTTTTAAAGAGATTGTAGTTTCTATGAAATGTTTGTGTTGTTTGTCTTTGTGTTTGTGTAGAGTTTCCAGTCTCTCTCTGTTCCTCCTGGAACTACAGACTCACTCAACATCACTGTCAGTTCTCTCCTCTCTATTGATGATGCAGGAAAATCTGTTTCTTATCTGAGAGAGAAACTGGAGGATTTCAGCAAAGAGATAGAAAAAATATCTGACAGAGGTAAAGCACATATCTTCGGATAACAATGAAATATTTTGTAGAAATACAAAGAATGATTTTATAACTTTTAATACAGTTTCCCCTGAACCCAAGACCAGGATGCAGTTCTTACAATGTGAGTATTAACAAAAAAATACATTTAAATAATACACATATTTCATAATGCTAATAAATATATAAGCAGTGATAATGATGATTTGCCTAATTTAAATTAACCCCCATAATGAAACGTCTCGGATACAGATGTATCCCTCGTTCCCTAAATGATGGGAACTGAATGTCACGGCGCGACCGATGAAATGGGAACGCGCTTTCGTGGGACCAATTTACTTCAAGAAGCTACTAAAGTGGCAATGAACTTGGCATTCAGGTATTTGCATCTGCTGGCGCTGCCCCGCGAGTATTTAAAGATAGGCAGCTGCAATACCTTTTCAGAGAATGCAACTAGTGAGAGGCTGACAGCCAATGCTCCGCAACATCAGTTGTCGAGGAGGTGGAGTCCCAAACCTTTTTTGTAATGTTTTGTCACTTACAGCGTTCCATAATGCCGCAATTCAATTCAATTTTATTTATATAGCGCTTTTCACAATTAGTAATTGTTTCAAAGCAGCTTTACATTAATAGAAGCAGGGGAAACACAGAAAAATCGATAGACAACATAAGTAGCAAAATACAGCAGCTAAGATTAAACTGAACAAGCGAGCGTAGTAATATGTAACGTATACAAGGGGGTGCTACATTAAGCCGAAAAGGCTGACTTCCAGGGGTGGAAAAACCCCCTAGGAGAAAAACCCAATGGGAAAAGTCCTAGGAGGAAAAAAACCCTTGGAAGATATAAATATATATATATATATTTATATAAATATATGTAAACGCATACGAAGATTAGACGGGTTCAGCCGGTGGTCGTTTGGCAGGCATCACGTTTGAAAGACGGCCAGTAGATCAGTGGCGTGTTGATCAACGGCAGCCAAAACTGGATCTGTTAGTGTCATTGTCCTCGGGATTGAGGACGAGACAGGGAAAGAGAAACAAAATCCTATTATGGTAGGGGCCATTTGCATGTTATGTAAGTGTCACACAGTGTTGTGGTTTAATATCTGCTCGGTTCCAGACAGGTGGCAAAATATTGCGGAATTAGTAAATTACCCAGACGAGTTATGTGAATACTTTGTTCAGTACAAGCTAACTATTGCAAGATAAGTATATTATCTATACAAACTATGTGAATGCTTTGTTAAAGAAAAAAGTTTAGACTTAAAGTGATCGACTGTGTCTGATTCTCGGACATCAGATGGCAAATTATTCCAGAGCTTAGGGGCTAAGTTGGAAAAGGTTCTACCACCTTTAGACACTTGATATTCTAGGGATAATTAAGAGACTAGAATTTTGCGACCGTAGTGTACGTGATGGATTGTATTCTGATAGTAATTCTCTAGAATACGGCTTTATAGGTGATTAGTAATATTTTAAAACGTATGCAATATTTAACTGGTAGCCAGTGTAAACATGCCAGAAGTGGGCTTATGTGTTCGTACTTCTTAGTTCGAGTAAGCATTCTTGCTGCAGCATTTTGAACCAAATTTACCTGATTTGCGTGACATCCCCTGAGTAACGAGTTACAATAGTCTATTCTAGAGGTCATAAAAGCGTGGATGAGCTTCTCTGCATCTGATGCAGACAGCATATGGTGTATTTTTTAGATATTTCTAAGATAGAAGAAAGCTGTGCGGCAGACATTGGAGATATGACTATTGAAGGATAAATTGCTGTCAAACATCACACCTAGGTTCTTAACTGTGGAAGATGGCACCATGGTGCAGCCATCTATGTTCCATTTTGTAACCTGACATATTTTGTTTGGAACGATTCGGTTCAATAATAAGTATCTCTGTCTTATTGGAGTTTAGCATAAGGAACTTATGTGCCATCCAGTCACTAATATCGCTAATACAGTCTGTTAGCTTAGAAAACTGGTGGGTTTTGCTAGGATGTGAGGAGATGTAAAGCTGGGTATCACCTGCATAGCAGTGAAAACTTACGTTGTAAGTCGATATTCCTGATAATGTCTCCTAGAGTTAACATATAAAGAGAATAGGATAGGGCCTAATACTGATCCCTGCGGTATGCCGTATTTAACCAGGGATGATTCTTCCTCATTTACAACAAAGTGATAGCGATACTTTTGTAAAGTAAACTCTATGTGCTGGGATAAATGTTTTTTTGACATGTCAAGGCAGCTGACAGACAGACGGTTAAGCTGGTCGGTCTGTTTCCTGACCTGGGCCCTAGATAGTCAGACAACATCACAAGTAAGAATATCGGTCAGATTTCTAGAGAGTATAGCACTTCCTTCCCGGGACGGATGGAGGCCATCTCTCTTTAGCAGGTCAGGTCTCCCCCAGAAATGCTTACAATTGTCTATAAACCCTATGTTATGCTGAGGACACCACTTTGACATCCAGCCATGAAGTGACACTAATCTACTGTAAGTTTCATCCCCCCGTTAGGCGGGGAGGGGACTAGAGCATATGACATTGTCTGACATTGTTTTTTCAATTTCACACACCTCTTTAAAATTATTTTTGGTGATCTCCGACTGGTGGAGTCTGGTGTCATTCGTGCTGGCGTGAATAACAATCTTAGAAAACTTAAGGGGAGGGCTAAACTATACATGTGGCATGAAAAGCAGGTTACAGTAATAAGAGGAGTCTTACCGCTATCATGCTGGGTGATGGTGTCTCCCTTCACTCGAACGTGATCCGTGAAGCTGCATCGCATGGGGGACTCGGTCGCTGTGCCACACGATAGATCTGTGAAGGCGGGGCAGCAGTTCCTCCACAGCTTCCCACTCTGGTAAGGACAGGTCTAAAAAACATGTATCGGATAAATTCGCCTTTCGATCGACAAGGAAGGCAGATTTACAGTAAACAGACGGTAAACAGACAGTAAGCAAGCAGGCTATATGTTAGCAGGCTATATGCTAACACTGGGTGTTTACTGGTAATAAATCATTTCGCTTAGTAATACTATTCAATAATGTCAAGAATGTATTCTAGAGATAAACAAATAAGTTATATTATATAAATAGGAACAAGATTGTAGGAAAAGAGGATTTAGACGATAAACTCCACGGAGCTCCGAGCTTAGGTCATGCAGCAGCGTTAAAGAGATGAACCAAAATAGTTCCTCTATAGTGTAGCACCAAACGGAGGCGCCAAACACACGAGCCGACCTTCTGTGTTCTCACTTATTTGAGAAGAGAACCCGATAGGAAACCGCCTCGAAATGAACACTAGGTCATCCTTCCAGAGCTTCACGGCTGCTTTCTTAGCAGATCACTGCCGGCTTTCGAAGCGAAAAAAGCTGCTTTGATATTGCACCTGACCTGACTCTCGTTAAACACTTGTTTACGCGGCGCCAGCAAATGCAAATAGGTGTGTTCGAGATCATCCGGCGCTGCGCAGACCGATCGGCGAGGTTTGCCGCTTGCAATCGAGGGAGGAACTGAAGACGGAGCCGTCAAGCCGGACACCTGCTGCTTGCCGTAGTGACGTGTGCGTCGTGTTTCCTTGTTTTTAATCGCGAATGAAGTGAATTAGATGGTGAATTTGATAAAAACAAACCTTTTAATAAAAAGTTGCAACCAGAAACATTTTATATCGACTATTTTAATTGCTGCTTATACTGTATACCCGAAAATAACGGGAAACAAGCCTATATTATTAAAATACCAATAGAGTTTGGTATTTCAATTTTTATTTTATTACACGACACAATATAACATATTTAAGCATATTAAAGAGTTTTTCATGTTTTTAAACATGAATTCATAATGTTTATTATTGGACTAAAGGTTGGATAAAACTTGAAACGCACGTGATCGTTGTCATCAGTGAGGTGACCAATCACGTAAAGCTGTGTCGTCATCACAACTCCGTGCAGCCGTTCTGGAGAAGCTGCACCGGCTGAGCTAGCGGCTACTCTCGAAACCCTCTCGCGGTACTTAAAAACCATATGACACAGTCACGTGCCTGCAGCGCCAGCTGAAGTCTGACAAAATTACTAACCGGAATGCACTGCTTCAAGTCAGCCGCCGATCGGTCTGCGCAGCGCCGGATGATCTCGAACACACCTATTACCTGCATGCCAATTTCATTGGTGCTTTAGTAGCTTCTTGAAGTAGATTGGTCCCGCGAAGCGCGCTCCCAATTCGTCGGTCACGGCGTGACGTTGTAGTGACCGACTGAAAGGGAACTCAATAATTACAAATAAACAGAGAATACATGTGCTATATATCACTATTAGACCAAAGGAGTTAATTAATTAAGATTCCAATCTTACATGTAAACCATTAAAACCATTTTTTTCTGTTATTAATTTATTTATTTTGTATATTTCTTAACGTTTTGTACACTTGAATGTATTTGAATCGCTGGACCTGAATTCATTAATAATATTTTTGACAAAATGCAATGTCAATGTATTTATCGAAACATATTTTGCTGTGCAACTAAGGGACAGAGACACATTCACAAGTAATATATTACCAACACATTCTCAAACATATTTATACATGTCTGTAAAACTATAAGATAATCAGATGCTGTAAGATTTATTCTATAAATGATATAGTTCATGTTACCCAAGGCTCTAATCAAAATTCAGAGTCTCTGACTTACATATAGATTTATGATTTCTCTCCATCAGATTCTCATCACATCACTGCAGATCCAAACACAGCACATAAACGGCTCTGTCTGTCTGATGGGAACAGAGTGATTACAGTTACTGACACAGTCCAGCAGTATCCTGATCATCCAGACAGATTTGATAAATACCTTCAGGTGTTGTGTAATGAGAGTGTGAGTGGACGCTGTTACTGGGAGGTTGAGTGGAGTGGAAATGTGCGAATATCAGTGTCATATAAGAGCATCAGCAGGAAGGGAGAGAGTCATGAGTGTTTGTTTGGATTTAATGATCAGTCCTGGTGTTTGTGGTGCTCTGACGTCGAATATACATTTTGGCACAATAAAGTTAGTAACAAACTCCCTGTATTGTCGAAATCATCTAGAATAGGAGTGTATGTGGATCACAGTGCAGGAACTCTTTCTTTCTACAGCATCACTAGCACAATAACCCTCATACACAGAGTCAACACCACATTCACTAAACCTCTCTATCCTGGGTTTGTGGTTATTAGTAAATCAGTGAAACTGTGTAATATAACAAAATAGATTATACAGAGATTCTACAGTTAATATTGTTATAACAGAAGTTAATGTTAAATAGACAACATATATTGGAGTTTAAATCTTATTAGATATAAGATTGTAGAGTGTAAGACATAGCAGAAGGAATATAGAGAGTCATCAGTGACAGAAACAACACAAATAATATCACACTGTGTATGTGTTTAGTTTTCATATGAAGGATTGATGGAAGTTTCTCTGGATTACAGTCAATAACTCAAAGCATACATTTATTAGCAAAAATGTATTTATAAAATCATAGTGACTAAGCTTAAAGTGAACTAAATTATACCATGTGGTGGTTAGGGATTTTGGGGGCCTGTACTATAAAGCTAGTTCAGTTGGCTAGGCAGGTAAGGATTAGTTTGTGCCAACCCTGGGTTTTGGGTACCAATGAAAGTAGATGAGTTTTAGGTGGTGTTAATCACCATAGTATCTTACACCACACAGCTCCAGAGCAGGTTATGTTTTTCTAGATCAGAGATTAAACCAAATTGACGCATGAGAGTGACGCAACGAATCTACAGTGTATGTTGTGATAGCTTTATCCTTATCCTGTTTTAGGAGAATTACCATGGTTTAATAATAGTGAATAAGCATGCTGTTTTTGGTATTGATTAAGCAATTTATATTAACATAGTTTTACTATAAAAATCTAACGGTTAAACTACAGTTAATATAGTGAGATCATGGTAAGTTTGTGTTTCCTACATATAACACCAAAGAACTGGTTACTTAATCTTCATATTGTTAGAAGAGATCTTTGCAGAGAAAACGTTTTTAGAGATACAGTTTATATCACATTAATGTACTATATTTATTTCACTTGTGCGTTAACACAATTTCCATCAATCAGCAAACTTTTAAAGAAAGTTGATGATCAGTCTCATCATGGTACTGACAAAGCCTGTTCGCATTGGTTTGGTTTTGTCAACTTGAAACAAATGATGTAACACTGAGATTGTTGAATTAACATCATGGTGCAGTGCAGGCTCCTGCTTTAATAGCTTCTGGCATGTTGTTTTTCTGAGTCCTGGTCCTGTAAATATTTCAGTGTTTACAATGTTAGATACGAGATAAACAATAATTAAGTTTTGGAGCAATATCAGTAGTAAAAATACTACAGCAAGTAGTACAATGAATAATGCTGTTTATTACAGCAAAATAATTGTTTTATGTTGTTTTTATCAATAAACTAAATTATCATGGGAGCTGAGTCTTATTCATTCTTGTCTATGTTTTTTAATACTTGATTTAACTGGGATCAAGATGACCATTAGAGAGACTACAGCTGCCCTCAGTGCAAACCATAGTGCAAAGAGATCTTCACTCCAAGACTTGTTTTAGATAAAAACACAATGCTAAAGCTGAAGAAGACTAAACTACAAGCTGCTCATCTTGATCACTGTTATGCTGAACCTGGAGATGTGATGCGTGACATCTCTACTGAGAGAAAACACAAAGCTGTCAAGTCTTTCTGATTTTTTATTTCTGTGCAGTTGCTTGATAATGGTCTTTCTCTGGTAAGAAGTCATGGCTGAAGAGTTCCGCAGACCTGATCCTTTTGTATTTGATGGTAATATTAGTGAAAATTGGCGTGTGTTTCAGCAGGAATTTTAAATATTCATTGCTGCTGCACACTCTGAGAAAGAGCCTTGCACGAAAGCATTCATACTGCTAAATCTGGCAAGCTCGGAAGCCATTAAGTGCGAGCGAACATTCGTCTATGCACCCACTGCGTATACAGGTGAGGGAGAAAACCAATAATTACTCCAGCTGAATCACAAAAAAACCCGGAAAGTCTAAAACGCAAGTTTCGTGAACTTTGCAGCCCACAAACAAATATAACGATGGAAAGACACAAATTTAATTCAAGAGACCAAAAGCAAGAAGAAACAATCGAGGCATATGTACGTGACCTACAAAACTTGACAAGAATTGACAAGAGTTCGAGTTGTGTGTGGGATACTTAATGATGGAATGAGTTGCATGGTAATGAGCTAACGTTGAAAAAAGCCATTAAAATATGCCAAATTCATTAACTGACTGACCAGCACATGCTAGCTGGACCAAAGCACAACTTGACAAATGTGGACAGTGTTCAAAACTGTTTTGTACTCCCAAACACAGATTAGATAAGTTTGCGTCCCAACAAATTCATAATTTCAGCAATTGGGAAGCACCAATGCAAATCAGTGAAAATTCAGTGCATACAATATCAAAAAAGACTGTAAATTAAATTGATGTTACCAAAGCTTCAAATAGCAGCGAAGAGTCTTTGGAGTTGCTGTAAATCATCAAATTGACTGAAAACAGTTAAAGAAAACTGCAATATCTTGCACAGTGCAAACCAATGAAAAAAGCCTCTTCAACTGAAGATTGACACAGAAGCTTTTATGTAACATCATGTCTCTGCAGACATTTTTCACAGGTAAAGCAAGATGAAAACCTTCGGGTCTCAAGCCATGTGAAGCTTGTTGTGTATGGTGGAGAGGAGACTGTCTTCGGGTGGGCCTTATTTCTCTCAATAATGCAGTCAACCAGGTCAGTGTAAAAGAAAACCCAAGTTTCATCCAGCAGCTTAACAAAGAATATGCAGATCTTTTCCGAGATGAAATAGGAAAGCTTCCTGTAATGTACTGCATGAAACTGAACAAAGAAGCTCAACCTGTCGTCCATCTAGCACGAAAAATTCCTGCAGCAATGCAACACAAGGTAAAAGCAGAGTTGGAAAGAATGGTTGCTATGGGTGTAATCACTTCTGTATATGAGACAACCGATTGGGTGTCATCTATGGTGGCAACTCACAAAAAAACTCTTAGACTGTGCATTGACCCAAGGGACCTAAACAAGTTCCTAAAACGTCCGCATCACCCCATGTGCACAGTGGAAGAAGTGGCAGCGCAGATGCCAAACTCCACAGTATTCTCGATGCTTGGTGCAAAAAGCTCCTTTTGGCAGATTTCGCTGGATCAAAAATCCACGTTCAGTACACCATTTGGAAAATTCAGATTTCTTAGGATGCCCTTTGGCATTAATTCGGCCAGCGAAGTCTTTCAGCGCGCTATGGAACAGATTTAAACCTGGCTACCCGTGCATGGTCATAGTCGATGACATCATCGTAGTAGGTAACGGTGAGCAGGAACACGATTTAAACCTAAGGAAAGTGTTGGGCCGTGCTCGTGAAGTGAACTTGAGACTGAACCCTCAAATTCCCTCAAAAAACACAAGGGTTAAAGAAGGAGGATGAAGAAAATGAAGTGTTCTGTAGCTTTAAATCTGAGCAGACTAAAATTATAAGCATGTGCGAGTTGGTGCTGCGGTGTTGAAGTTTGTACATTGCATGTTGAACTCCTGCATGTCTTATTGTAAAGATACTGTTATTAAAAAAATATTTTTCCCTTGCCACTTGTCATTCTACAGACACCATGATTTCCTTCATTGTGATGGTTTATTCATTCATTTATTCATCTTTATTCATGTTTCCTGTTTTAAGTAAATAAAATAAAAGAATTGCATTAATTCATCATTGCTTGACTGACGCATATGTACATTGGCCTACTCTTTTAGCGCTCATTAAGGAGGTGGTTTTGGACGCAGCCACTGTCTCTGTGACTTTCTTTATGAGACTGACATCTAGTGGACGTCTTTATTATATGACTGGAACTCCTGTTTGCACACATTTCATAACCAGAACCAGGAAGTTCTCGAGTTCAGGAAAACTGAAACAAAATCGTTGTCAGGTTTTTGTATGTTTCTTCTTTTTTAAAATGGCAGAAGCGAGTGTTTCTTTGGCTCAGGATCAGTTCATCTGTTCAATCTGTCTGGATCTACTGAAGGATCCTGTGACTATTAACTGTGGACACAGTTACTGTATGAGCTGTATTACAGACTGCTGGGATCAGGATGATCAGAAGAGAGACTACAGCTGCCCTCAGTGCAGACAGACCTTCACTACAAGACCTGTTTTAGGTAAAAACACCATGCTGGCTGAAGTGGTGGAGATACTAAAGAAGACTAAACTACAAACTGCTCGTCCTGATCACTGTTATGCTGAACCCGGAGATGTGGAGTGTGACGTCTGTACTGAGAAAAAACACAAAGCTGTCAAGTCCTGTATGGTGTGTCTGAACTCTTACTGTCAAAATCATCTTGAACAACATGAGAATTTCTTCAAAGGGAAGAAGCACAACCTGATAGATGCCACTGGACGACTTCAGCAGATGATCTGCCCTCAACATGATAAAATGCTTGAGATTTATTGTCGTACTGATCAGCTCTGTATATGTTATCTGTGTATGGTGGATGAACACAATGACCATAAGACTGTATCAGCTGCAGCAGAGAGGACTGAGAAACAGGTGAGAACTGAAAGCATTAAGTAGTTTGTTAATGTGATCAATTCTGCTTTATAATAAATGTTTCTTCATGATCACACTATAGCTACATGCACAGTTTATCTGGTGTATCATTATTTCCACATCTAACAGAAAGAACTAAAGGAGACACAGAGAAAATACCAGCAGAGAATCCAGGAGAGTCAGAAGAAGCTTCAGGAGCTGAGAGATGCTGTGGAGACTCATAAGGTGAGTTTTGATGAGAAGAACAACTGCTGTCTGCTGTTTCAGATCTGTTTCAGACTCAGTCAGTGAGGAGTTCAGTGCTGGATGACTTTGACTGAAGTTCACTGTGTGTAACAGACTGTGTGATGTACCAGTAAGAGCTGAGTGAATGCTGCTGATTCTAATGCTTCTCTCTCTGTGTGTCCTAACAGCGCTCTGCACAGACAGCAGTGGACGACACTGAGAGGATCTTTACTCAACTGATCCAAACCATTGAGAGAAGACGATCTGAGGTGACACAGCTGATCAGAGATCAGGAAAAGACTGCAGTGAGTCGAGCTGAAGGACTCTTGAAGCGACTGGAGCAGGAGATTGATGATCTGAGGAGGAGAGACGCTGAGCTGGAGCAGCTTTCACACACAGATGATCACATCCATTTCATCCAGGTAACAGAGATCTGTAGAACAAGACAGAAGTCTTTAGAAAGTGAAGAGCATGTTTTACTGTTGTTATATATTCTATTAAATGTTTGTGTTGTTTGTCTTTGTGTTTGTGTAGAGTTTTCAGTCTCTCTCTGTTCCTCCTGAATCATTAGACTCACTCAACATCACTGTCAATTCTCTCCTCTTTATTGATGATGTAGTAAAATCTGTGTCTCATCTGAGAGAGAACTTGGAGCATTTCTTCAAAAAGACAGAAATGATAATTGACAGAGGTAAAGCACATATTATGTGATGATAATGAAATATTTTGTAGAAATACAAAAAAATTACTATACACTGTAAACTGTGATGCTCAATGTAATTAAAATATTAAGGAGCTTAAACTTAATATATTAAAGAAAATTGTACTTCAATTTTTTTCACCTTTTAAGTTATTTAAACATTATTTTTTACTAACTTGAACTATCTGCTGTTTAAGCAATCACAACTTAAGAATTGTAGTTTCACTGTACTTATTTATGTTTCTTGTTGCCAAAAAAAAAAAAAATTGAGCACTCAAAAAATGTATTTCGATCCTAGACCAATTTGACAACTTAAAGAAAGTCAGTGACTAACACATTTTGTGTTTTAATAACTTTTATTTGTTCAAAAAGTCAAAAATGTAATGTGTACATAACCAAATATTTTTAAGTTATCACGGGGTGTGCTTACTTAATGTTTATTAGGGGAATGGGTTTTTAATTTTTTAATAAGTCAATTAATTTATTTTTTACATGATTTTATAACTTTTAATACAGTTACCCCTGAACCCAAGACCAGGGAGCAGTTCCTACAATGTGAGTCTTAACAAACAACACACAAAGATAGACATATTAATAATGGCATTTTATAATGAATATATAAGTAAGAAATAATGTATAGGCAGATGGTTGTTATTGCAAAAATAAGCCCAGACAGTGTGATCAGAACCCGAAGTGACAACAACCAGCTGCCTGTTCATTATCCCACTTATTAGACAGTTATTTACCTCATAAGTAAGGTAAGGAACATTAAATATTGATTTAAAATATTTTATTTGCTAATTTTTAATGAATGCAGAGATTCCGCGATGAGAATTCGTTTACTTTCAGTTTTAACATAAGACAAGAGGTTCAAATGTCACAAACACACTATTTGGTTTAGTCATTTGTGAATATAATGTCATATGTTATTAAAAGACATATTTAAATTACATTTTTGTGTAATATTAAACTTTACTTGTCAAAATGATTTGCAGCTTCGGGGTTACTAAGTGTTATTAGTTTAGAGCAGTAATTATTCCCAGATAACAATCGGTCAAAACTAATAACACACAGTAACCCGGATGCTGCAAATCATAACTTGGAATGTCGCAATTGGCCAATCAGAATCAAGCATTTTAGAGTGTCGTGTAATAAATTTAATGAAATGTATTTGGTTGTTCAACTAAGGGACAGTGACACATTAAGAAATGATATATTACTTACATTATTACAAACACATTTACACACACAGGACTGTCTTTTTTTATAGATGGTTTCAGCAGTAACAACATAAACAAACTGCTTTCATGAAACAAACAAACGTAACTTCCGTTAAACTTTCGCAAAGAATCAATAACAACAGAAGCCTTTTAGAGTGGTTTATTTCTAATAACAAGTAAAATGTAGATTACCTTAGTTCAAATCATAGCTAAAGCGTATATCAAAAACTACACTGTACTACAAATGTGTACTATATTGTATACAATGAGTGCGTTTACATGCACAGAATAAGCAGATAACTATCAAAAATCTGCTTATTATAGAAAACATTTCATGCGTTTACATGCAAATCAATAAACCGGCCATGCAGACAACTGCGTTTACATGGGACTTGGAGATTTGTCAGGTTTCTCACAGGCAGTGACGTCACCTATAGTACATAATAGTCATTCAAAAAGCCTACGGCATATCTGCCTTAAGCTGTACTGTTGTATTACTTCTTGTGTCTGCAGAACCTGTAAATATAACATGAGCTTTTATCGTGCAGAGATTTTTACGCGTTACTTTGCGCTTGCTTCCCCGTGTGACATTTATCTTTTACACGCAGAGACATGCACACATGGACAAAACCGTGAGAAAGCCGGTTAAGGTATTTACATGCCATGCAAAATCGGGGTAATGAGCAAAAAACTACTTGTGCAGATAATTTTTTGCTTACGCCGTTTATGGGCTTTCCCCGATTAAAGAAAACTGTTTTAAACCAAAACGTTATTTTTCCCCCAAAGTTCAGTTTAGCCACTAGCCAGACAATTAAACAAACAGAGACCGGAAGTTAAGTTCTGTCCAGATGCATAACAGCGACACAACGTGCATTAGTCTGATGAAACTATAAATTATCTTTTTTTTCTTACTGTTCATAAAACCTAAGACTAAAACAATTCCGATTCTTTGATTTACATATATATTATGTCTTTTGTCTCCATCAGATTGCCATCACTTCACTGCAGATCCAAACACAGCACATAAACATCTCTGTCTGTCTGATGGGAACAGAGTGATTACTAATACTGGCAGAGTCCAGCAGTATCCTGATCATCCCGACAGATTTAATAAATACCATCAGGTGTTGTGTAATGAGAGTATGAGTGAACGCTGTTACTGGGAGGTTGAATGGAGTGGAAATGTGCGAATATCAGTGTCATATAAGAGCATCAGCAGGAAGGGAGGGGGTTATGAGTGTTTGTTTGGATTTAATGATCAGTCCTGGAGTTTGTGCTGCTCTGACGACGGATACACATTCTGGCACAATAGCGTTAGTAAAAAACTCTCTGGAATCTCTGGATCATCTAGAATAGGAGTGTATGTGGATCACAGTGCAGGATCTCTGTCCTTCTACAGCGTCTCTGACACAATGACCCTCATCCACAGAGTCAACACCACATTCACTAAACCTCTCTATCCTGGGTTTGTGGTTATTAGTAAATCAGTGAAACTGTGTAATGTAACAAAATAGATCATACAATTGATATTGTTAAAACAAGTTAATTTTAAATCAACAACTGTGAAAGTGTCTGAAACATTTCTCAACCAGAATAAAGCATTTCGCAGCCCTGTGGTTTAATACAGTAATATACAAAAAATCCATAGTTTTAATACAAAAAACTGTCAGCTGTGGTTGCCAGAAAAGTTCTGTAAAAATACGGTTTAAAACAGTGAAAAACTGTTTATGCATTACAGTAAAAGTTTGTATATTCTCTAAACTGTTAAGAACCCCTTGTTTTGATAGTAAAATGAAGATGTGATTGCCAGAAAACAGCTGTAAAAATACTTGCACGTAGACAACTTCGGTGTTTTGTATTTCATTAGCATAATTATGATCACAGCTTAAAATTAACCGAAAACCACTATACAGGTGATAGACAGCTTCTGCTAAACAGAACCACTTTTCTGGCAACCACAGCTGCCAATTTGTTTAAAATGTATCATCAATCAGCAAACCTTCTTCAATAGTTGTCTCTTGCTTTAACAGGAGCAGAAACATTATAATACTTTTTTTTGCATTACGTTTTTGCATACCTAATATTTGCACAAAATCCTTGAGAAATGATTATTAAGAAATGAAGAGTTTTGTTGCAGAACGAGATAAATCCGTTTTTTTTTTAATTATTCAGAAATCTCGTTTTTTGGTTGTGCATTCCAATTAATATCAATTCAACTGCAGTTGGTTTGTTTTGATTTTTTAAGTTTGATTCATAACTTAAAAAATACAGCTAAGTAGCACCATAAAACAAAAATTAACATGATAACATAATTATAAACATGTTTTGACAAAAATGTAAAAAATGGATTTGTCTCGTTTTGCAACGAAACTCTTCAAATATACAGAACTATATCCATCATTATCCATGTTGAGCGCGATTGGTTGTTCGGTGCCGACATCTAAGCTTTAGGATCAAAGCAGAAAGTAAATGTTCAGCTTCATGGTACTGACCAAGCCTGATTGCATTGGTTTGGTTTTGTCACCTCGTTTGCTAGGTTTCATACGTTTTGCAAGAAAAATTTACTCAAACTACAAATATGTCAGTCAGCAAAAACAACAACAAAAAAAAAACAATTAATTTAGTTTATTGAATAATATCAATTGTAAACATACTCCCACATGCAGGCCTAATATAATTGAATAATGTTGTTTTTTACAGCAAAGATATTGTATTTTATGTTGTTTTACTCAATAAATTGAATAAACATGGGAAATGAGTCTCATTAATTTGTGTATTAAACTATTTTTAACTACCTGCCCCCCTGTTAAAACATAACTTAACTGTGGTTAATCACACCTGAGTTCAGTTACTCTAGCCACACCTGTTCGCAATCAAGAAATCACTTAAAGGCGGAGTCCATGATGTTTGAAAGCCAATGTTGATATTTGAAATCACCTAAACACGCCCTTACCCCAATAAAATCTGGACCTTCTATTGATAGACCCGCCCCACACATACGCAACCCGGCAAGGATGTCGGTTAGTAGACACGCTCTTTACTGCTGATTGGCTATAAGTGTGTTTTGGTAGTCGGCCCGTCTCCTTTTCCAAAGCGTTTTTCAAACATCGTGGACTCCGCCTTTAAATAGGACCTGCCTGACAAAGTGAAGTAGACCAAAAGATCCTCAAAAGCTACACATTATGTTGAGATCCAAAGAATTCAGGAACAAATGATAAAGAAAGTAATTATCAGTCTGGAAAAGGTTATGAAGCAATTTCTAAAGTTTGGGACTCCAGCGAACCACAGTAAGAGCCATTATCCCCAAATGCCGAAAACATGGAACAGTAGTGAACTGAGTGGCCGGCTGACCAAAATTACCACCAAAGGCGCAAGGACAACTCATGCAAGAGGTCACAAAAGACCCCACCACAACATCCAAAAAACTGCAGGCCTCAATTGCCTCAGTTAAGGTCAGAGTTCATGACTTCATGACATGAACCATGAATTCAGCTGTCTAACAAAAAATCTTGAAGGACAATGTCCGTCCATCTGTTCGTGACCTCAAGCTAAAGTAAACTTGGGTTCTGCATCAGGACAATGTCCAAAACACACCAACAAGTCCACTTCTGAATGGCTGAAGAAAAACAAAATGAAACTTTGGAGTGGCCTAGTCAAAGTCTTGACCTCAATCCTATTGATCTTAAAAAGGCGGTTCATGCTTGAAAACCATCCAATGTGGCTGAATTACAACAATTCTGCAAAGATGAGTGGACCAAAAATCCTCAACAGCGCTGTAACAGACTCATTGCAAGACTTTAAAAATTAATGTTTTTATACATTCACATTTACACACAGTAAGTATCATCAGATGTAATATCAGATTTTGGAGATGTTTTTTTCTCCAAATGATGTAATCTGTGATTCCCTCTTGACATAAGTACTGTCCACACATACTGTAAATTAAGGCTAAATTAAGTTTTACTGAAATATTAATGATTTACATAAGCATTATATGACTTGTCTCCATCAGATTATCGTCCGGTCACTGCAGATCGGAACACGGCAAATAAACTTCTCTCTCTGTCTAAGGGAAACAGAGTGATTACTTACACTCGCAAAGTCCAGCCATATCCAAATCATCAAGACAGATTTGAGCGAGATCCTCAGGTGTTGTGTAGAGAGAGTGTGAGTGGATGCTGTTACTGGGAGGTCGAGTGGAAAGGAAATGTATGCGTATCGGTATCATATAAGAGCATCAGCAGGAAAGGTAACAACTGTTTGTTTGGACGTAATGATCAGTCCTGGAGATTGTACTGTTGTAAATCCAGTTGTTCATTCTGGCACAATAACAATAAAACTGAACTCCCAGTAGTGTTCAGATCTTCTAGAATAGGAGTGTATGTGGATCACAGTGCAGGATCTCTGTCCTTCTACAGCGTCTCTGACACAATGACCCTCATCCACAGAGTCAACACCACATTCACTCAACCTCTCTATCCTGGGTTTTGGGTTTTTAATGGATCAGTGAAACTGTGGGACCTACGATAATATAAAATACATACAAATTAAATAAAATAAAAAATGAGCTCAGCCATAAAGTAGTAATACTACATGTTATATACATTCACTGCTAAACCTTTCTGGAGAGAAAGTCTTACCATGTACATTTATGCATTTTGCAGGCTCCTATTTCTTGCTTTTTTTAATACTTTTTTCACTTTAATCACTAACACCTAAAGGTCTGTCCGGCTGACAATTTTTACTGTATTATGATTTTTTATTTTTAAATTTGGTGGCCTCAGCTAGTTAGACGATCAACAAGTTCAACAGTTCAAGTCTAAGCCACCAGTTTATTGTGGAAGTATTAGAAAACATGTATTATCACATAAAATAAGTAAATCATTTTTGTGTTCACTGTAAAATGTTTTGGTACTGGTGTGTACATTTAAAATAAAATATGATTTATCTTCAATTTAAAACCTGTCTTTTCTTTGAATTCTTCTGTTTTTTTTTTAATCAGATATCACGTTAATTGGACAGACATATTATCATATAATAATAAACACATAATATATAAAAGTGACAGGTTTTCGAACAAGTTTGGTTTGTATAAACTTGCACAGCATTATTTTGTTTGGCAAATTTTTTATCCATAAGCAAAAATGTATGGGCTCAATTCCTACTTTTTCACATTTCCTGATTGAGGTTGACACACTGACTGCTCACATCTTTTTGTTTGACTAACAATAAAAAATGTGTTAGGTTTTTATATAAAAAATATATTTCTATTGACTCCAACTTAACTTAGATAGCTTTCCTTCATTGCTTTTATATTTTTATTGTTATTATTTTTTTCCTTGAGCTACATACCCCTTTATTGTGTTTTTTTATTTTTCCTTTTTTTCTCTGACTTCTATCTTCTTTTATTTGATAATGTTCTCCTGGAGGTGATTGTATATTTCATCTAATTGTTTGAATAAAAAATAAAATAAATAAATAAACTTGAACACTTGATAAAAACACGCCATCTACCTGTGGCTAAGCGTGTTAGCTTCTGATAACCGCTGGGTGGCAGAGTTGCTCTTTTGACAACAAGGCTAAAAGGCTTTGTTTACTGATACAGAACTACTACAAACTACTTGTTTCCTTTAAACTTTTGTTTGCATTATACTGTTTTTTTAATTACCATTTGTATGTGTACTATGTGTATTAAATAAAATTTGCCCGAATTGTAGGGTTGTTCACTTGCTGTCCTTGTTGCTCTGCTGGAATGTTTCCACGGCAACGCAAACTCACGAAACCATTTCCGCGTGTCCTCATCTACAGCAACGTCAAATACACAAGCACGAGCCCGTCATGGTCCGCAGTAAGTTTCTTTTTTTACATTCAGTCATTATAGTAATTAATAAAAACATGTTTTCAAACATTTAACCTAATGATATGTATGTCAAATAAACTTTAAATGAGACTTTTTGAACGTTCGGTTCGTTTTCAGTCAGTGAGGAACTGATCCGCCGCAGAGCGGAGCACAATAATGGTGAGATCTTTTCCCTCGAGGAGGTTTCCCTCCATCAGCAGGACATTGAGAGGATCGAGCACATCCACAACTGGTGCAGAGACCTCAGAATCCTCTACTTACAAAACAACCTGATCCCTAAAATAGGTAACCAGACCTTCCTATGCAAACAGTATCAGTAACCCTTACGAAAAAGTAGCATGGTCTTACTACAGTTACCACAAAATTAGCATGGTTTTGGCAACCATGGTTTTTATAAACCATAGTTAAGCCATGGTTTGTGTAGTAAAAGCATGGTTGTGGTGATAGTAATCAATACACCACAATAAACCATTGTTAATTTTTGTAAGGGAAGAACACACAAAATGCATAAATGCCCATTGATACGCTTGCAATTACATAATATACTGTTATTAATGTTTTTGCAGAAAATGTGGGCAAACTAAAGAAGCTGGAGTATTTAAATTTGGCACTGAACAACATTGAAGTCATTGAGAATTTAGAAGGTGACAATGATACTCTGTCTTTTTAATACATCAGATACAATAATGCTTTTGGGTATTTTTCTATTTACTTATCACAATTTATGTTTTTATTCATAATATATACACACATACTGTGCAAAAGTCTTTGGTCACCACCACCAGCTTTTTTTCTAGCAAAGTTTAAATATCCATCCATATTTATTTATTTTTCTTTTTATTAAGACACAAACAGAAAATACAGAAAACATGTACACAAAATTAAAAACAAAACATTTTCAGAACTAAATGTCTTGGTATTAAACAAACACATCTCAAAAATGTTTGAGGAGACTGAAGTCATTCGATTAGAATTAGAAATTGGGATTAAATTTCATTTAGGTTTAAGAGATCCTGCAGTTTCCTGCTATTGTTCAAGTGGAAAGGGAATTTACTCCTACTTGACACTTCAGCTTACTTTTATACTGTTTTTAATACTACATACACATTTCCTGTATTTTCTGGTTTTATTCTAATATAGAGACTAAGAAATAATGATATATGATCACTATACCATTGCCAAAACAACAACTCTAATGGTGGCCTAAAACTTTTGCACAGTAGTACGTATATATTAGGGGTGTGACGAGACACTTAATCCACGAGACGAGACAAGAGATTGGGTTCACGAGACGAGATTTTTACATTTTTTAAGAAATTCTCAAAGATAAAATAAATGAATGGGAAACTTAAATCACATTATTTTGAAATGTTTTAACTAATCTAAGACTGTCCCTTACAATTATTTTGCTAATTGATAATGTGAGGTAATTCGATTTTTTTGTAATAAATAGACCCAAGTGAGCAATAACCTTTAAAATTACATAATTTTATGTAATAATACATAATAATTAATTAATTTTAGTGCAAAGCCAGACATGTTATGTTTTATTCCCAACTACAAAATATGTTTGTTTGTTTGTGTAGGCTGTGAAAGCTTACAGAAACTGGACCTCACTGTGAATTTTGTGGGTAGGCTGAGCAGTGTGGAGTCACTAAAACAAAACGTTCATCTAAGAGAGCTCTACCTGGTGGGAAACCCCTGTACTGAATTCCAGGGATACAGACAGTATGTAATAGCTTGTCTCCCTCAACTACAGGTACCGGTCTATAATAGAGAAAGACAGAGAGACACTTCTCAGTCTGTGTTGTGAATACATTACTGCTTTTCGTTTTGCAGTGGCTTGATGGAAAAGCAATCGGACGAGCTGAGCGTATCCAGGCTCTACAGGAACTGGATGCAATGAGAAAGCGCATCTTAGAGCAGGAGGCGGAGCACTTCCAGAAGAGAGAGATACAGAAAAGGAGTGGCTTAAGAGACACCACACCCACAGAAGAACAGGGGCAAATACAGAACCATACTCAAAATAACCAGTGAGTGTATTAAACAGGCCAGAAACCATAACCAGATAAGCCATGTTTTCTCTATGCTGGACCTTTAAAATGTTTCTGTTATGGAATTTACTTTTCAGGTTGGTCAATGAAAACCAAAATGAAATGACACACCAGAATCAGGAATCAAGCTTCAAGTCTCACACAGATGCAAAGGACCAGGATAGGGAATTCTGGGAAAAGCCATGTGCATTTACACCAGAGTCCAGAATAGAGGCCCATCGCCATCTGGAGGAAAAGAGAAGAGCGAAGGAGAAAGAGAGGTATTTCCAATAAAGAGAAGGATTCAAAACACTGTTATAATATCTGTAATTAATCTAACCGGCTGAGACCATGCTGATGCTACAACCAACCCTATAATGTTACAACAGAGCCAATGTCTACATCTTTACATTTATATAATAAAACCCCCGAAGGTTTACATTTGTGAGGACGCAGAACAATACATTTAAAATATTTATTTTGTTATTAAAGAAAAACACTACCGTTTTTCAATATTTTACTATGTTCTTACCTCAACTTAGACGAATTAATACATGCCTATCTTTTTTCAATGCGTGCACTTAATCTTTGTCCAGCGTGTCGTGAATGTGTTAGCATTTAGCCTAGCCCCATTCATTCCTTAGGATCCAAACGGGTATGAATTTAGAAGCCACCAAACACTTCCGTTTTCTCTATTTAAAGACTGTTACATGAGTAGTTAGACGAGTAAATATGGTGGCACAAAATAAAACGTGGCGATTTTTTAAGCGGATAAAAATGAGAACTATATTGTATGGGGGAAGAGCACTTAGTTTGCAGCACTTCTACCTCGGCGCAGCTACATCATCACTAAGAAATGAATGGGGCTAGGCTAAATGCTAACACATTCACGACGTGCTGTACAAAGATTAAATGCACGCATTAAAAAAAGATT
Source organism: Misgurnus anguillicaudatus (assembly GCF_027580225.2). Taxonomy (NCBI): domain Eukaryota; kingdom Metazoa; phylum Chordata; class Actinopteri; order Cypriniformes; family Cobitidae; genus Misgurnus; species Misgurnus anguillicaudatus. The sequence goes on along the minus strand of NC_073338.2, from coordinate 42,169,822 downwards.
GCTATGTATTTATTCATCTAATTTGAGGTAAGAACATAGTAAAATATTTAAAAACTGTGGTGTTTTCCTTTAACTAATGCAGACCTTCCGCGAAGAAATCCCGTTTACTTTCAGTTTTAAGAGAAGACATTTAAATGTCATGAACACACTATTTGGTTTAATCATTTGTAAATATAATGTTAAATACAGGCTATTAAAATACATTCATATTTAATTTTTGTGTAATATTAAACTGTACCTGTCAAAATTATTTGCAGTGTTACCCTGTGTTATTAGATTGAACAGTTGTTGTGTGAAAAATAACAAACCTGCAAATGTCGCAACTGGCCAATCAGAATTAAGCATTCCAATGAGCCATGAAATAATGTAGTATAATGTATAATGTGGAGTTTTATATAGTAATTGTTTGAAATTTCATTTTAATACATTACACTCACTTCTTTGTTTCTACAGAGAGAGTCATGAAACCAAACCCCCCAGATCTCTAATCACTGCAGATGGACGAGTGCTGAACATCAATGAGGCCAAGTATAAAAACATATACACAAAAATAAATACACTTTAATTTAGGCACATTTATGAATATTAGCACACACGTAAAAAATCGATATCTTAACGTTCCTACTTGTGTTAAAACCAGGTGTTGCACACATAAAAAATTGAAAATTTTCCCCATCTGTTTTCTGTTTACAAGGTTGGACTTCAGTCTTACAGACGATGAGGACAACAACTGCATGCTATTGGACTTGCATGTTTACAGGTACAAGAAAAAACATAAATGTTTACTTAGTTATCCAAATTAACAAACTGTTCTGTGTAGGGATGCACCGATAGGATTTTTTTGGGCCGATACCGATTCCGATTTAAACAGACAACTTCTGGCCGATACCGATATTAAACACTTGTATACAATACTATACAGTTGGTCTATTAGCTAGTTTATTTCTGCATCAAATTATTTTTACTGAACATGGATTGGATCTAATTAACATTCAACTGACCAACATAATAAGAGAGGCACAAATTAAGCTAAAACAAATATAATAAGACAGCATGACAACCTTCAAAGGTGGTTTTTGCTATTCAGCATTTATTTTATTAACAATATTAAATCATTTTTACATGTAATGGATTTTTTTATGCAGTTAATTAATAAACAATCGGTATCGGCCTTTCCTCGTGCTATTGCCGATATGCCGATGGTTTCAAATTCATCAAAAATCGGCCGATAAATATCGGTGGCCGATACATCGGTGCATCACTAGTTCTGTGTAATAGATTTGGTGCTTTTTTGATTTGCTTGATTTATATTTTATGTCAACACAGTCAGAAAAACGGTACAAAACTGTACAATTGGTTATGTTTACAAGCAGTGCTTTAAGTGGCCCAAAAGAAGTGCCGGTACTCTATTTTTCTTTTCTTTTTTTGCTGACTAGACTTCTATATTGAAGGGGTTTTATATTCAGCAGTCAACAGACGAGCTTGTAAAAAATAATAAATCCTTATATAAGTTTGTGGATTTGCTTGAGCTAAAAAATAGCTATTGAACATACATAAAATGTGCAAAAGGTAGATATATAAGTAAAATTTTCAGCATGGTCAAATGCTAAAACTAGTTGTTCAGATAGAAAGAGCTTAAAAACAAAAACTTTAAAATGACACCAAGACCATGTCTATGGGTTCAAGAATAACAAAATACTGGCAATTTAAAACTAGAAAGTCATCACTTTATTTTTTCCCATTGTTTTCCATTTTGAGGGTGGTAAAACTACTGTGCATGTCGTTCAAATTCATTGAATTTTCGTTGAGCAGTGTCCCAAACCAAAAAGGGCACCAAAGGGGGTGGTACTATTAGTTATATTACTAGCATCAACTTAGACACGTGATTATAATGGGAAATATAATAACAAGAATTAAAGTGTGACAAAAAATATTCAATATGATTTACCTGCTGGCTTGATGGATCTTTGAATCCATGTTTGCAATGTTGAACTGCCTTTATAAGCAGCCTCCCTTGCCGTTCTCTGTCTTTGTTTTGTGAAGGCATTTGTGTTTTTTGTATTTTTGCCTACAAAGTGTGCCAACAACAGCAAATTTAGTGTTTATATTAACTTAGATCTGATCGGGAACATTAAATCCATTAGACAAGCGATAATAGTAAGAATGTGGATATTTTGTTGTTGTTTGCTTGCTAAGTTGTTAGCACTTTTACATTTTACAAATACATAAACAAACTTCCAAATGAGTTATTCTGCGGTTTAACAGCTGATATAATGTAATAAATCTACCTGTTAATGCAACGAACTTCAGAAACCGTGGTCCAGGCAGAGAGTGCACACAGAGATGCTGCAGAGCGGGCGGGAAAACACGAAGTGGATTAGCGGAATCAGTGGATCTTTAGCGATCTTTAGGATCTTTTTATAGATCACAACCTTTGCGTGCGAAATTACGGAGGATAAAATACGGGAGATTTAAGGGAAAATACTAATACAGGAGGACGGCGGGAAAGAAGGGTAAAATACGGGACTTTCCCGGCCAAAACGGGATACTTGACGGGTATGAGTCACACCTCCACACCACGTTGAGGCTGACTGACAGCAAAGGCGATGCATGCGCTTTTAACTTGTAAACTCAAGGGTGTATGGGTAATGTAGTCTCTGCTCTCGGTGGGACGAATTAGGAAGTGTACATTGTGAAGAGTGCTCTGAAAAGCGCCAGCGCAGCCAAAGGATTAAAACCTCTGATTTAAACAGACGTTCCGGTACGCTAAAAGCATGTTCTGGGCTCAGGGAGAGGTGGTGGTACGCTCAAGAGCTATTTTTAGAAGTGGCGGTACTGAGTACCGGTGCGTTCCGGCCCACTTAAAGCACTGTTTACAAGTATATAGGGCTGTCTACCTGTAGACATTTCCTGGAATAGCATTTCTGCACAAGAGAGCCCTCTGGCTTTTGGATGTGGCGGCATTTTACCGTAATTCATTCAAATTCATTCATTGAGAAAACGCGCATTTGCACGATTAATCGTTACAGCCCTACAAGTATACTAAACAATAATGCAATGCTGTACCTTATTGGGTATACATTACTGTACCTTAAGAATCTATTGTGTACCTTTAAAGGTACAGTTTACTGTTTTGTGCCCCTAAAATTGTTTCTTAAATAAAAACACCACAGTTTTTCAATGTTTTACTATGTTCTTACTAGGGATGTCAAATTATGCATTTTCCCATATTCGATGATCATTTAAATTAACGATCAATCAATCGAATAATCGTTAACAGAGTAATAGTGCAATAAGCCATTACAGCAGTGGCATATAGCCAATGACATAAAAGTGTCCATAAAAACGCCAGCTTCCTCGCGCGAATTAAAAGATTTTATTTTGTCTAAATAATATGCTAGTGGGATTGTAAAATGAGTCAGTGTAGTTGGTGTTTTGATAAAAATCATCAATTTAATCTCGTAACGAAATATAATGACTAATAGACACAGTAAACTCCGCCTCATAACGGGCACTACACACAGTCGCATGCATCCATGACAAAATAAAAGTTTCATTATCATCAAGTGTTATTTTTCTAGTTGTTCACCTCGCTTTCTGAGTCGTCGATACACCGCTTGTTGTAATTATATCCAAGAAGCACACGAAAGGGCACTTTTCACGTCGTTACCTCAGCTTTAGACCTGCGGCGTACTTTCAGCAAAGATGCTTGTGTTATGAAGACTTCAACCTTCCATTAGAAAACCCGCAACAGTGTTTAGCGTGTAGCGCCTCAGCCAGTCATGATGATGATCAATGATATATGTTGCGGGAGTTCAGAGTGTAACGACAGTCAGTTACAGTTTACACTTAACAGTTTCTTGCCAGAATTTAAGTTTTTCATTTTAATCTGTTTATTAAAAACGGCTTCTGGACGCCTTCCCTAAAGCAGCGTTAGCAGCGCTGCTATGCTAATCTTGCAGGCTTCCCTGAAGAGGGTCTTTGCTTTCAGTATCCTAACTGTGTTTAGATTTTCGGCATCGGACCCTCTCAGATCCTCTGCGGATGCAATTTTGTTACGTTAGCAGCCAGCCTCGTCTTGAATGAGGACAAAAAGCCCAAGTGAGTGTTTGGCATCGAGCATCATTGTGATCATGGCTAGTTTAACTTCTTTGCGCTTGGTTAGTTTTTTCAGCAGCTGTGTATGTGCTTTGCGCAGGCGCCGGACACACATGCTTGCTTTTTCGACAATCGTTAAGTTTTATCGATTTAATTCTTATCGACAATTAATCGAAGATCGATTAATTGTTAACATCCCTAGTTCTTACCTCAACTTAAACAAATTAATACATACCTATCTTTTTTCAATGCGTACACTTAATGGCGTGTAACTACTCATGTAACAGTCTTTAAATTGGGAAAACATGGAAGTGTTTGGTGGCTTCTAAATTCATCCCTGTTTGGATCCTAAGGAATGAATGGGGTTAGGCTAAATGCTAACACATTCACAACTCGCTGTACAAAGATTAAGTGCACGCATTGAAAAGAAAAAAGGTATGTATTAATTCATCCAAGTTGAGGTAAGAACATAGTAAAATTTTGAAAAACTTTGGTGTTTTCCTTTAAGGAACACAATAGGTCCTTAGGATATAATTTTGTACTCCAAAAGATACAACATTTCAATGTGTTGTATAACCATAAAGGTACAAAAATGAACCTTTAAGGATACCACCTGGTCCCCAGCGACAGAACAGTTACAGTTTTGTACCTTTTTTCTGACAGTGCAGACTAAACTTATTGTATTATAGTATTTAAAAAAGGTTATAATGTACAAATTGTTTCAAAGGATGATGTATGGTACCCAAAAGGAAGATTTTGTCTCACTCAGCAGAATTATTTATCTCTTTTGAATTAACTTTGGATGCTTTTCCCTTGGCAGTCATTTCGCAATTTTTCTCATAACAGCGCACACTCACATTGGTCTCTTCTGTACTGTAGGCATATGGACACTTCACTGCTGGATGTAGATGTTCAGCCAACATATGTGAGAGTGACCGTCAAAGGAAAGGTACAGTATCCTATCCATCTCTCATCCTCTCTCTTTTCATCTCTCTCTCCTTTGGGTTTGACCTCTAAAGCTGATTACCCAGCAGTAAATCTACACTTTTTATTCTGCTTCATTTCCCCACAAATCTGTGACACACCAGCATGTGTAACAGTCCTCGCTTCACCACACACCAGTGTAACCCTGTGTGTGTGTGACAGTATTGATTGATATGAGGTTTATGACTGTAGTAGATTACATTTACAACGTGCTTAAAATCCCACATTAATAAAAGTGAATGTGTGTGTGCATGTAGGTGTTCCAGCTGGTTTTGCCTGCAGAAGTTAAACCTGACAGCAGTTTAGCCCAAAGATCCCAAACCACCGGCCACCTGCTTCTCACACTACCCCTGGTACGGCTTACTATACCTGAAACACACTCCTAATGTCTGTGACCATCAATTCCATCCTAATTCACAAATACAGGGAGTTCATTCAAACATTTAGCATGAGTAGTTTTACTGAAACTTAAAGAAGAGTCCCAAATTTTTTGGTGTATATAAATAATGAAATCATGTAATGCACAAGCATTCGATTTGAATAGGATTTAGGATTTATTTATGAGCATGTGCAGCATGCAGTGCAATAAGATTGTTCAAGGAAACTTCAGCTGTGTCATGATACACCTGCAGTGCAGATGGAATCTGAACACAAGATTAAAAATGCGCTGACTAGCTTGTTTAAAGTGCATAACAGATTTCTGGTTTAATCTGTTGATTTATAAATGAAACCATACATGCCTGAAATACATCATTGCATGGTGGTTTTCGTAAGGGTCAATTTTTTGAACTTGAAGCTTAAAGCTGAATAAATAAGCTTTTCATTTTTGCTTTGTTAGGATAGGGCAATATTAGGAATAGATACAATGATTAAAATTAAAAAAATCTGGAGACTGATTGTGCAAAAAATCTAAATATTGAGAAAATCCAAAGTCCAAATGAAGTCTTAGCAACACATACTTTAAAAAAAAAGGTTTGCTTTAGCGCTTTCTACTGGCTTACAGCTGTAATGACGTTATGGACTGAATTGGGAAATTGTAAGCTTGAATGGAAACCAAATTTGAATGGGAAATCCCTAAAGGGCGCTAGGAATGAGTCCAAGTTTGTAGGCGAGATTCTTGCCAATTTTGCTGCATCCACTTACACAAATAAAGTTTTGATGTATTACAGTAGGAAAATATCTTCATGGAACATGATCTATACTAATGATTTTGGCATAAAAGAAAAATTGATCATTTTAACCCATGCATTGTATTTTTGGCTTTTCTTCAAATATACCCATGCGACTTACGACTGGTTTTGTGGTCCAGGGTCACATATATTTGCATTTTCTCTAGGCACATGGAGAGATAAAACCCAAAAAACACATTGCCAGACCAGCCAGCGCTACCCATGAAAGAAAAACCGAGAAAGACGAGACAAGGTAAGCCCCAATTCAATACAAATACAATAGCAGAACTGTAATGTAGTGTACGGTCAAACATTCTGCATTCTCAAACTATTTTAAGAAGCCCATGAGAGTAGCTGTCAGATGATAGTTTATGAGAGCAAATCAAAATGTTGTTCTAACATTTTGAAACTCGAACACATTGAGTCTCATGAGTCATGGACAACTTTTTATAATTCAGAGCTTTACACCCTCACGTCCTCTTACTTATTGTATGGAAATAAAGTATTTGTGGAGTTGCTTTAAAGAAAAGTCTGTATTTACATAATTTACTCACTTATTTGTTCTGATAAACACAAAGGAAGATGTTTTGAGAAATGTTTGTAACCAAACTGTTTGTGGACCCCATTCACTTCCATAGTAGGAAAAAAGAATACTATGGAAGTAAATGGGGTCCATGAATGGTTTGGTTACAAATATTTCTCAAAATATCTTCCTTTGTGTTCAGAACAAAGACATTTATGTTGGTTTGTAACAACATGAGAGTAAGTAAATTTTGGCAGAATTTTCACTTTTGGGTGAACTATCCTTTTAAAGCAAGGCCGTAACCACACCTTGAACCTTGGGGGGACCAAAAACGTGTGTGTGTTTATAGATATGTTATATATATATATATATATATATATATATATATATATATATATATATATATATATATATATATATATATATATAATGTTATATATTTTCCACCAGATGTAGCCATCAAGCCAAATATTGAATTCATACAAAGAAATCAGAACATTTAAGTATACAAGTTGAGTCATAATAAATAAAGTGAAATGACACAGGGAATAAGTATTGAACATATGAAGAGAACAAAGTGCAAAATTGCATAGAAAGCCAGAGATCACCTGAATTTTTGAGAGAGAAACTCTGCCCCCTATCAATACTAATTGATATCAGCTGCTTTAGTCCTAATTGATGGCCTATAAAGGCTTCTCGTTACCTAGGAGGCATACAGGAAAGACTTCATGATGGGTAAAAGCAAAGAACTCTCTTTCAAATGGAAGCTCAAGTTTACCCTAAAAACTTGACACATCAGTTTACATTTTTATACAGTTTTTAATACTATATATACATTTCCTGTATTTTCTCGTTGTATTCTATTAAAGAGACTGAGAAACAATTATATATGATCACTATAAATTGCAAAAACAACAAATCTAATTTGTTGGCCTAAGACTTTTACACAGTATATATAAAATAAAAAACATCAAATATTGGGGGGGCAATTTGGTTGTTTCTGATTATTGGGGGGGACTATATTATAGTTTAAAGGGATAGTTCACCCAAAATGAAAATGTTGTCATCATTTACTCATGTTCTGCAGAACACAAAGGTAATGTTTGTTGTAACCTGTAACAGTTTTGGAGCACCATTGACTTCCAAAGTATTTTTTCCTGCTATGGAAGTCAATGGTGCCCCAGCTTCCTGCTCAATTACAAATATCTTCCTGTGTGTTCAGCAGAAATTCAAAGATTCAATTTATACAGCCAAATGATGACAGAATTAAATTTTTTGGGTGAACTATAACTCTATAAACTCTTGTATGCTTCATATTTACCTAAGGGTCTATAAATCATAATGAACTAACATCATTCAATCAATTAATTTTTACGTAGTACATGCCTTAAAGGTGCAGTGTGTAATTTTTAGAAGGATCTCTTGACAGGAATGCAAAATAATATACAAAACTATATTATCAGTGGTGTATAAAGATTTTTGGTAACACTTTATTTTACGGTGTCTTTGTTACACATGATACATGTAATTATTAATGTAATAACAGTTAATTATGCATAATTACATGCAACTAACCCTAAACCAAACCCTAATCCTAACCCCAACCCTAAAGTAAGTACATGTTATTAATGATTATTACTTAGTACTTAAATGTATAATAACACTGTAACAGTGACACCGTAAAATAAAGTGTGACCAGATTTTTCATAATGAACCGTTATGTTTTTATTACCTTAGAAAGAGACGATTTTATCTACATACACCGAGGGTCCCCTTACATAGAAGTCGCCATTTTGTGCTGCCATGTTTCTACAGAAGCCCTTAACAGACAAACTTTTTACTAAGTTGTCTCCGAAGATGACATGTTTGTGCAGTGGCAGCTAACGTAACTTCTCTATGCGTTGCAAAAGCAAAGAGTGAGCAGTGGACTGAGACGTTTGTTGCAATGCGCAACTTCACCACTAGATGCCACAAAAATGTACACACTGCACCTTTAACTCAGCATTAGTTCATGTTTAACCTTAGACCAATGAAGAGTCATTATTGAGTACAACATGATATGTTTTTTAGTTGTTAGTTAATGTGTTAATAACAATGAATTCATGCGTTTAGTCATGAGTCATGTTGTAGTTAATGATGATTCTTCATTAGTTTTACTAGTAACACATTACTAGTGTTAGCGATTTCGCTTTATAAACCTCTAAGTCTCTCGAGTTTTCCCGCTGTGTTTGTGCAGATCGCTGCAGAAGGTCCTGTGCAGTCCCTGTTATCAATGTCCCCTGTGTGTGTGTGTAGAGGCAAATCTAATGCGTCTTAATGTATGTTTACATTAACCTGCGTGACTGTGATATGGAATTAGTGTAATGACTTTACTTAGGTTTCATGTCATTGCGCAGCTGTGTTTGTCCTTCAGACGATTCTATCAGCACAGTAGGTGAACACGGAGGTATGACATTGAAGACCCAATAAAAATGTAAATACAATGCAAATATAGTGAGTGATGTCATTCCACACACACACATAAACACACACTTCTTTTGTGTGACCTAACACTGATGGATGACATCATTTGAGCCTGATTACTTTTGACCCTTTTGACACATTTGAAGGTCACACACACACATACACACAACAGATTAGATGTTGTTATTTACTCCATGTGTATCACAGTGTGTCACCTGTGTTTGTGTTCTTTCCCCTGAGGAAATCACAGCACTTTTAGTAAATCATTTCTGTGTGTGATAATGTACCCAACGAGATACTGATTGGCTCAGCATGCACAATATAATTACTTGCTATCAGTAATTCAGCAGCCATACAGGTTTCAGCTTCAGCTCTAATTACATTTTCACTGATTTATTTTTAAAGCATGAGAGAGAAAGGAGACAGCTAGGATACTGTACAAAGCACAGAGATAGATGGGATGTTGTGTATTAGTATTAAGTACAATAATTTGATAGTGATTCCAGGAATAAACAAAAATTATCTCATGTTTCTGTCTGAACAAAGCCAGGTTGTGTGCGGGAGTCACAAACCTTTTAGCTTGATACAGTATGTCAAGAGGGATTTATCTGTGATCATGATCCCACCTATCATATTAAGAATGGTGCAATGTCAGAAAAAATTGTCAAAATATGTACATCAGCTATCACTGGGTGGTATCATTTTAAAAAGTACAGCTTTCGGTAATTTCGGTAATGTTTTCTATACCAAGAAAGTGACAAGATAAAAACCACAATTTTCTGTTACAAACTTTCACATAGCATCTTTAGCTTATAAAAAAATAAAAAAATCAAATCCATAACTTTCAAAGATTTACTATAAAAACTGATCATTTTTTCCAACAAAATACAATTAATCCATTAGTTTTTTTTTCAAAATGCTATAAATCTATTGAATCAATATATAAATGTGCATTCATCTTTGCCATGTTATATTCATTTGGTTGACTAGTGGTATACACTGATTAAAAAATAAACATTAAAGGTGCAATTTGTAAGATATTTGCAGTAAAATCTCCAAAAACCACTAGGCCAGTGTTATATATTTTGTCCAGCTGATTACTATCAATATCTGTAATGTTACTAGTAAATCGTGAGAAAATTTCCATTCAAAACATTGACACGGGGCAGTGCAGTCTCCTGTCAATGACGTTAATATCCATGTGACCCTTTGTCACCGCCTTTACTGACGTAAACCACATGACAACACTGGTCGAGCTCGAAAAAATAAAATGGCGGCAGTGTTAATTTTGGCAGCAAATTCTGATTTAGTCTTAGTCTTAGTCTTTTGAATAACACACCATTTAGTTTTAGTCTTATTTTAGTCATCTGAAATCTTTTAGTCTTAGTCTAGTTTTAGTCGACGAAATATCATAAGAGTTTTAGTCTTAGTCCAGTCTTACATTTTTTAGTCTGTTATGGAATGGTATCAAGGTTTGAATATGCAATACAGAAACAGATTTAATGGTTGTAGAAAACACGTATTATTATTTTATTCTTAATGTCAAAAAACTGACCGTGGCTTTATAAAAAGATAATATCACATAAAACAAGCATAAGGCCCGCTCTACCTAAAAATATACATGGTCCCTGAAAAAGATATGCATTCTCCCTAAATGACATGCACACACAGACACACGCGCGCGCGCACACACACACAGACAGAGACACACACACACACGCACTTACGCACGCACTTTGTCCAGTCATGTAAAACCACAACATCTACTATAATAGTAACGTTACACATTTCATTCAATTTGAGGACACTGAATATTTATACTCAGTATTAATTCAGACAAACCAATACAATCAATACAGTTCAGAGGTGTATTCCTTTCGTTTCTATGTTATTCCAAGTTTAGCGAAAACACGGTAGTTTATCTGATAGCGTGTATGCTTACCTTCGCATGTATTTCTGGATGAGTCGTCTTTACAGGCTGTTGTCTTGTCATATTTGAAGTGTGACCAGTTTAGACGCTACAGTAGCTCTGACATTGACATTTGTTGTTAATGAGACATGTCTTCGGACCGGGTGCACCGCAAAACGTTAGCGTGTTGCTAACGAGCGAAGTCAACTAAAATCAGCCAAAGCTGGGTAACTAAGACGGTAGCTACAACTAAATATAATGTAAACAACCTGTTGTGAAAACGAACTTTGCCGCGGGTTTTTAAAATGGCTCTGCCGACTGCTGCCTCCGTAGATCAACCTACCCTAACAGATTCGCTCTGATTGGATTTCTTCACAACTTGTCCCACAAAATGAGTCGCTCTGATTGGATCTCTTGTCCATTCGTCCCTCCCTAACATTTTCGTCTTATTTTTATTCGTTGACTAAAGTGTCAGTTATATTTCGTTACAGTCTTCGTCATCATATCTGACTTTTATTTAGTTTTTATTTAGTTTTCGTCCGTGAAAAAAGGTTCGTTGACGAATATTTTTCGTCATCGTCTTCGTTAACGAAATTAACACTGAATGGCGGCCAAGGAAGCGGCTGGAGCACAAATTTAGTGAAAATAAACGTATATTTTCACTTTTTAAGCATTTTAATTTCATTTCTAGCGAGAAATTAGTATTTTAGTTTTCAAATATGTGATTAGTTATCACAAAGGCGCTCTCTGTTTTTATTTCAAACACGCTGCCTTTGAAGTGCGTCGGAATGCCTTTCTCTGAGCGGCCTTCAGGCCTCCGAATCCGAAGTCATGTCCTCATGAGGCAGCGAGGCCACAAGTCCTCACAGTCCTCACTGCCTTGAGTTTTCGGACGCAGCCAGTGTTGTGGACAAATGCGGAACTATGCGCTTGCTTATGGACTTATGGATATCTCTGTACCGTCTGCCGCTGGTTGTGTCAGCTCCTGTAAGCGTACGGGCCAACCAAACGACCCAAGAAGAGTTTGGAACAAAACGAGGGAGGATCAATTTGGTGTTGCATTATCTGGATAGAGAGAGCTTCACGACAACATTTAAATAGACCAAGATTCTGATCCTGCTTGTGTTTTACGCGATGGGTGAGTTGTTTTGATTCGTAACCCTTTAAAAAACGTATGCTATTATATTGATGACAACATTGTAATCAGCGCGTCTTCCCGCGGACGATATGCACATCAAAGGTATTGTGAGATTCTGATCCTGCTTGTGTTTTACGCGATGGGTGAGTTGTTTTGATTCGTAACCCTTCAAAAAACGTATGCTATTATATTGATCACAACATTAGTGTGTAGACTGTAATCAGCGCGTCTTCCCGCGGACGATATGCACATCAAAAGGTATTGTACAGCAATATAAATGGTCATTTTAAGACACTTCACAATAAGATTTGTACTGTCAATACATTATGTGAAAATTCATTGTAAGTTGAAAACTTAATTCTGAGCTGTGTTTACCATCGAATTTGGACTAATACTGTAATATCAATATGACTAACAATTTCGTTTTGAACATCACATATAAACTTACATAATGAAATAAACGATGTCATCAAACGCAACATTTATAAGACTTGATTACCTTATCCATCAACGTGATTTCTCGTTCTCGTCTGATTGATGGCTAAAGTTAAAGACTACAAATCCCATAATTCCACGCTGCTTCAGAGCGTCAGTAAACAACATCATTGTTTTTGTTTGATCTGGCGCCATCTTTCGGCACATAAATACAAATTGTATCTTTAATGGCATTAATAAAAACACTTACTGTGTCATATTAAAAACACTGTCATTGCTGCTGTTATACTTGGAACGTCGACCAAACTACAATACTGATTTTGGCAGTAACTCTTTTTTTTTTAAATGGCGTTTACCGTGTTTTGGAACCAAACTCTTCATATGTTGACCATTTTTTCTGACAGTGTTTTAATCTGAAAAGCAGAAACTAGTTAGGCGGCGTTCGAATTAAGGTTGGGCTGGGGTGGTCCCAGACCTCCTATAAGCATTGACGGACCCCATATAAAGCACAAAAATATTAATTAGGGGGGTCCCCTGGTTTTATTCAAAGTAAAATAAAATACTACATGAATTTAAAATTCTCGTGCTGCGCTGCCTCAAAGCGATACTGTGCTTTATTTGTCCCAATTTCGCAATTAACTAATTCAAAAGATTTCTGTCTGAATTTTTTTTTTTCTTGAGGAATTGACAGATTGTTATATTTAGATTTAGGTTTGGGTTATGGCCTTTAAAGAAATTATTCTCAAACTATTATTTCACACTAATTTGAGGGGTCAAAAGTGGTTAGGGTTTGAGTTAAACCAATAGTTCGGCCAAAAATGATATTAAACCCAAATTTACACACCCCCAAGCCGTCCGAGATGCATATGTCCATCATTTTTCAGACAAACACATTTTCAGTTATTTTAGAAAATGTTTTAGATCTTTCAGTCAATCAAATGTAAAGTTACAGGGTCCACTCCTTCAAGTCCAAAAAATGTGCGTCCATTCTTCACAAAATAAATCCAAACGGCTCCACGATGATAAACAAAGGCCTTCTGAGGGTAATCTGTGTGGTTTTGTTGTAGAAATATTCATATTTAAAACTTTATAAACAAAAATAACTAGCTTCCAGTAACGTCACCATCTTAGACTCCTCTGTATTCAGGAGAGAGTATCAGTGTAGTGTACGCACTTTTCTTAATGACGTATGACAAATGCGGAGGGCAGGGGCACAGAGCAGCAGCACAGAACCCTCTGTAAACTGCGTACGCTCTCATCTTGAATGCGGACGCGACTAAGATGGCAGGGTTACCGGAAGCGAGTTATTTTCATTTATAAAGTTTAAAATATAGATATTTCTCCAAAAAAATGCGCAAATTACCCTCAGAAGGCCTTTGTTTATCATCGTGGATTTATTTTGTGAAGGATGGATGCACATTTTTTGGACTTGAAGGAGTGGGCCCTGTAACTTCACATTTAATGAACTGATAGATCTAAAACATTTTCTAAAAAAAATTAAAATGTGTTTGTCTGAAAAATGATAGACATATGCATCTCGGACGGCTTCGGGGTGAGTAAATCATGGGTTTAATATCATTTTTGGCCAAACTATCCCTTTAAGGGTAATTTGTTATTTTTTATTAAAGCGTTGATCCAGGATCACATCTTAATTTGTGATATCATGGCAACCCTATAATGATTGGTGGCTTGCCCAGAGGGGCTTAGCTAGGGAACCCCTCCCCCAATCTTTGATATAATTCGAACACTGGTTAGACCTATAATACATGATGGTGTTGTCATGGTGGCCAGCAGTAGTAAAAAGCATCAAAAGTCTGTCATTTGTGAAACACAATATTAAGTGGGAAATAAATTAAGACGCCATGACTTTTTCCACTTGATTGAATTTGATTAGATTGTAAAAGTTGGCGTACCCTATTATTCATTGCTTATTATACTGTGCTCTAAAATGCCAAAGTCTGACATGGTTTAGTTACCGTGGTTTTAGCAGAAATGTTGTTTTGAATAATAATAAGGAAACCGGGAATCTGACTTTGATTTTGCATGGACGTGCACAGTTATAGACTAATAAACTTCAACAAAACAACTTTCTCAGTCTGATATATCTCTCTTCAGGACATCACGTGGGCGTGAATTATTGGAGGTGGATCCCAGTAAAAGTCTGGCTGGGAATCTGGCCAACATTGTTTCCAAAGGAAAGGACTTTTCCAACACACCCATGCAGTTCTCAACGGCACACCAGCATTGTGGCTTTGAAGAAAGGCCCGTGTCAAAAGACTTTGTGGATGATCCAGACGTCCCTCTGCTTATGTGAGAGAGAGAGAGAGAGAGAAAGAGAGAGAGAGAATTATGCTGTGATATGACACAGCAAGAGAGCATAAGTGATAATCACACCCTCTGCTGAGCTTGTGGAAGTGTGTGATGAAACACTGCGAGATATATTTAGCTCTCTTCATTAGACATATAGTCAAGTAGATGAGTAAATGTCAGTCTCATTACAGCTTACTGAATATTTCAGTCATAAAGATCCTCCAGACAGACACAGATATGTTTGTTGAAAATGTTAGCTCTCTGAAATAAAGTAAGGCCTGCCTGTGATGTTTCTGTTCTCACTGCCTTTTTGTATTTCTCATATTTTGTGTTTCACAGTATGTGTATGTATGTATGTAAAATTGTTTTGTTTTTTGAAAA
Organism: Misgurnus anguillicaudatus; assembly: GCF_027580225.2. Taxonomy (NCBI): domain Eukaryota; kingdom Metazoa; phylum Chordata; class Actinopteri; order Cypriniformes; family Cobitidae; genus Misgurnus; species Misgurnus anguillicaudatus. The sequence continues at coordinate 42,154,412 of NC_073338.2, read as the reverse complement.
TAAAGCATGCACAGTCAACTTAAACTTTTAGTTATTCGACCCATTATAGAGACAGAGCGCAGCGCGTCATAACCTGAAAACCACGCCCATTAATATTAAAAGGGAAAAGCAATCCAACCTTCTCCATTGACTTTGTATTGCGAGAGGACGCCTCATTGTCATTTCTGGCTTATAACAAAAAACTGAATAATGCCTAAAAGCTGCTGTGTGACAATATGTACAGCTAACAAGCCAAAGAACCCAGAAATAAGTTTTTATAAGCTGTCGAGCCATAAAACCCAGTCTTTAAGGAGAATAAAGTGGATCGCCGACTATGTTTCCCCCTATTGGACGCAGTTTTTTGTTTTTTTTGGGTTGTTAGATGTACACCTTGTCACACAGCAGCTTTTAGGTATTAATCTGTTTTTAAGTTTAATCTGTAAATACGTTTTTATAAGCTGTCGACCCCAAAAAACGAGCGTTTAAAGACACAAAAATGGATACAGGCAACTTTTCATAGTACTTCTATTAGTAGAACTGCGTCCACTAGGGAGAAACGTAGTCGGCGATCCACTTTATTCTCCTTAAAGGCTGGGTTTTACGGCTCGACAGCTTATAAAAACTTATTTCTGGGTTCTTTGGCTTGTTAGCTGTACATATTGTCACACAGCAGCTTTTAGGCATTATTCAGTTTTTTGTTATAAGCCAGAAATGACAAGGAGGCGGTTTCTCGCAATACAAAGTCAATGGAGAAGGTTGGATTGCGTTCCCCCCGGTGGGCGTGCCTTTCAAATTTGCATAACTGCGCTCTGTCTCTAAAGGGTTCCCACGGGTCCTTGAAGTTTTTGAAAATCTACATACATGGGTGATTCTCACAAAACCATTGAAACACCACGGCACTAATGATTTTAGCTTTAAAATGTGTAATATAGTAACATTAAAAAGCATCAGAATTAACACAATACTGTGTTCTACCTTGCACAATGTGTGATTTCAACATAAGAATTTATAATTGTAAATTTTATCTAATTTTCTGCTGAAATTCTCATTACCGCAATGTGTCCGGCTGTGTTTGAACATGCGTTATGTTGTAATTTAATCAAATTAACACAAAAATATAAAGAAAAAAATAAATGGATGTTTTGCTAGACTACTTTAGATGACAGAAAAAATATTTACTAAATATATTCATGTATAATAATAATGAAGAAAAATTAGGAAAATGATGTGTCCATGCCTGATGTTCTCATCATCCGCAACACTTTTTGAGAACAGTTTAAGCACACATACAGAATTTTAATAAAGTTTGATTTTGAGTGACCAAGCACATGGACCAGTTACTTCAAGATGGCTACCAGGTAAGATCATTTTTTTACAGTTAATTTGAAATATTCTCTTGTCAGAATGCTTACACAACATTTCGATTATCATTACCGCAACAGATGCTTATTAAATGTTAATTTAATTAATAGAAGCATAATACTTTGATTTTAAATGCATGTCCAAATCTCCAAATTATGTTCTTTTCATTTTGAAAATATGTCAGTGTTGATGTTTTCTGACTGTTGCGGTAATGAGACTTTTTAGGACTAATTTTTTAAATTATGTTACAAAAAGTGTTAAATGATAAGTAAAAGTTTTTAAATTAATGTTCCCATTTACTCCAGACTTTGTTTTTCAATGTCTGGTGGGAAAAAAAAGTAAATTTAAGCAATTTTTACATTTTCATGCTTGACATTTTTAAAACCAAGTTTTCGTGAGAATCACCCACATAGATACAGGTAATTGAAAGTGCTTGAATCTATTTTATGCAAAAAGTTTTCTGGAAAAAAGTCCATATTGTTCCCTGTGTAGGATAATATTATAAAAATTCTAGACTTTTTTAGCACACGTGCTAAACTGTTCGCTTTAAATGCTTATATCTTCTGTATGCGAATGTTGATTCATACCAAATAGCTTTTTTGCATAGTATATTTATGTTTGACAAATGAAAACGTCTCTGGTTACGTATTTAACTGTTGTTCCCTGAGAAGGGAACGAGGCGATGCGTCTCCCTTGCATACTTCTTGCGCCCCTGTCAAAATTTGGCAATATTTCAGATAGCGATATACTTCCTGGATCCCACGTCACCCTGTCTTTGTCGTTAACCCTCACCATTGCTTGAATATTATATACACATTCAGACGCGCCTACCATTGGAGTCGTCCTCAAAGTGTCATCGCAGTGACACAGCGCGAGTTCCCTCAAAAAGGAACTGTTACAATGTATCTTTAAAGGTAACACGATGTAACCTTGCTTTTACTTAAAATGTGTCCCCACATTTAGTCCTTGAATTTGAGGGTATTGGACCTGGAAAGTCCTTGAAACGTCCTTGAATTTGAAGTTAACTAGGTGTGGGTACCCTGATTATAAATGTATACTCAAGCTTACAGTTTATGATGCCCAACCCCATGGCCATGTCCTTGGTGTTGCTAGCACCAGCTCAGAGAAGTGAAGACCAGCAAAAGGCTCATAATTTGACCAGATCATGTTTCATGCTAAATGTACTTATGGCTTGTGTGAGTGTTTGTGTGAGATACAAAATGTCATTAACCTGATATGAAAACAGTGGAAGTCTATGATATCCTCACTAATGTAGTAAAATGTGTGTGTGTGCATGCAAAAGAGGTCAGACATGTGCAGAACTGCCAACGGATGAGATCACGCCACTGCAGTATTTCTGTAGCAAGCCGATAAACTTTGCACTCCTTTCAGTTCAAACACAACAAAGGTCAAACACACATCAGAGTACGCACACATTTTTGGAGCTCACACTCATTCTTTAGTGTTGAAGGCTGTGTTCTTTCCTCTGCTGTTTTATGTGTGTGTGCAGGTGAATTATCGGGATGCGCAGATGGGGTTTGGTGGTTTCATTTCCCCTTTATTAAAAACTCCTGTCAGCAGATGAGTAATTTACAGTATTTTGTTGCTGACATTATAACACCCCTGTGCTACGGTGGACTAAATCTTATAAAAGCTATTTCAGAGATCCTTTGGAGAATTCAGCAAACACATTAGACATCAGAGAGCATCGTTTATAAATACATTTAAGAACTGTTAACTACACCGATTCTAAATAAACATTAAATGAGGACAAATTTTGGGATTATATTAACAATTGAGGAGCTCAGATGCAAAAGCCGCTAAACGTCATGGATGAACGATGGTAGATCACACAAACTTAGGTCCCTTGTGAGTACTTGCACCTGAATATGGCACTGACCTGGATCACAGCGCCCCTTAATGTGTGTTTCTTCAGTTCATTATTTGTAATGTTCCCGGTTGCATATTCAGTGATTTTTTTAACTATTCCCTATTCATTTTGGTCAATTGGATCACAAGTTAATGAGAGAGATGCATGTTTGTTTACACCTGATTTTTAATCCATCTCTTTTGTTCACTTTCGACCGCTTCTGATTACTCCGAGGGGTCTATGGGGAAGTCCCTCTGCTTTCTTTAAGCACGAGCAGGAGAAATTAAGGGTTTAAATTGAAACGCACTAATATTAGGTCAGAGTCCGCTGCTTGTGTTGTTATTAAACATACTGCCCAATGTTTTGTACATGTAAGACCTTTCTCTGATATTTCAGAGCAATTGATAAAATAAGCTTGCACATCTTTCAAAAGATTAAACAAAAACGTAAGAGGCAGAAAGCAGCCACTTTAGTTTTATCAATGATACCCTAATGGAGCATTCACACCAGCTGCGATAGAGGCAGCAAAAAGTTTGAATTTACTCGCTTCATTCGCGCGCAAAATTCTAGTCATTCAAGACATTCACGCGGAGACTCCGCTCGCTTCCTGTAATCACGTCACTACTACAGCAAGATCCTGATTGGTTAACACGGTGCGAAAATCCACCGAAGTTCAGATTTTTCAACTTGCGCGTTTCCCACAGCAACGCTCATTTCGCGTGGAACGCCCAATTCGCGCGTTCCGCGCCATTTGTGCCGCGCCTACCACGGCGCAGGATGCCTAATTGCGTCTTTGCATTGACTTAACATGTAAACACTCGGCTACCTCTGAATGTGGTCGAAAGTGAATGAGCTCAAAAGTTTTACATCCCGTTTACACCTGTATTTAGCATCGTCCACTTGTGAACCAATAAAGGGGACATTTCACTTAAATTAACTTTTTTGATGTAAAATAAATCTTTGGTGTCTCCAAAGTACGCATGTAAAGTTTTAGCTCAAAATACCATATAGATAACGCGCATTACGTAATAATATTACTTTTCTGAAGTAACGAGTAAAGTCACGCATTACTTTATAACTGTACACATTAATATTAGAGGCAGCAAAAAGTTGGACACTTGAACGTTTGAATTTACTCGCTTCATTCGCGCACGAAATTGTAGTCATTCGAGACATTCAAGTGGAGACTTCGCTCGCTTCCTGTAATCACGTCACTACTACAGCAAGGTCCTGATTGGTTAAAATCCACCGAAGTTCAGATTTTTCAACTTGCGCGTTTCCCACAGCAACGCTCAATTCGCGTGGAACGCCCAATTCGTGCATTCCGCGCCATTCGTGCCGCGCCTACCACGGCGCAGGATGCCTAATTGCGTCTTTGCATTGACTTAACATGTAAATCACTCGGCTACCTCTGAATGTGGTCGAAAGTGAATGAGCTCAAAAGTTTTACATCCCGCTTACACCTGTATTTAGCGTCGTCCACTTGTGAACCAATCGACCAAAATGCAACTTAATACTGGTTGTAAACAGGGCCAAAGACAGTCAAATTAGTTAAATACCAATGAAATGGCTAAAATGGGCGTTGGAAGTGAGTGGCAACCTTCTGATCTCTCTGATGAAGCAAATACAGAAATGATTTAAACTGCAATTCCAATAGACCTCCATGTTAAAATGGCCAACAAAAGAAAATAATGTTTACAGCCTGGTACAAAAATTGTTTTTGGTCTATATAGCTAATTTTGCCCTTCATGACAACTGTGAGGAGGTGCATTTTTTTGCAACTAATCCGCTTAAATAATATTAAGCAATTCTAAGCATATTAGAATCGAGCTAGGCGGGTGTGGTTTCAGCAACCAGCCACCTCATTTCACCCATGTCCCGGCTTTCTACCAATTTTCGGTTATCCGTGAGTGATGCACGCTGACGGCAGGCACCGCCTATTTAAAAAAAACTCTTCACAAACCTACGGGTGATGTCACAGACACTACGTCCATATTTTTTACAGTCTATGGTTGGAAGACAAAAACATTTGGGTGGGTCCGAAACATTTACTGGAGTAGATTCCATTTTCTTATATTTTGGTTTTTTAATTAAACAATTGCTTATATAGCCCAAAAACTTTGTTTACCTTGTTGTGTCATGGTCCGGAGTACAGCAGGTGAAAGTAGTAAAAAATTTTAATACACGAAATGGAGTTTAAATTATATAGACTGTTAATGTGGTAAGTGGAATGGATTTGAGGAAACAACAGCGTGAAAGTCAATGCTGTTGCTAAAACAAGGAACGGAGTTTTATTTATTAGGGCATTTCTCTAGTGGAATGAACAAGTGAACAGATATATGTGCGCTAAATTAGATGAAAAGTTAGTTGGTCCAATATCATTGGACTTAAAGGTGACATTTCACTAAAAGGGACTTTTTTTAGATGTAAAATAAATCTTTGGTGTCTCCAGAGTACGCATGTGAAGTTTTAGCTCAACATACCATATAGATCATTTCAGTGTTGGGGGTAATGTATTACAAGTAACGCACATTACGTAATAATATTACTTTTCTGAAGTAACGAGTAAAGTAACGCATTACTTTATAAATGTACACATTAATATTTGAGTTACTTTTTTTAAAAAAGTAATGCGAGTTACTTTTCAGTTTAATTAATTCCATTTAAAAATTAAATAATGTACTGAATTAAACTGAACACATTAACATAGAATTACGCACTCTGTGCGCCTGAGCGGGGAAAGTTGAGTCAGAAACGGAGATGGCAGGCCAGAGCTTGACATTTTTGCATCATAAAAAACACCTGCAAGGCCTGAAAGAGATCAAGTCTCAGCCAAGTAAGAAAAAGTAACGCAAAAGTAACTTAAAAGTAACGTAAGCATTACTTTCCAAGAAAAGTAACTAAGTAATGCAATTATTTACTTTTTTGGTGAGTAACTTAATATTGTAATGCATTTATTTTAAAAGTAACTTTCCCCAACACTGGATAATTTATTATAGCATATAAAAAATGCCACTTTGTGGCACTAAATGCCAGTGTCGTGGTTGGATAGTGCAGATTAAGGGGCAGTATAATCCCTTTCTGACATCACAGGGGAAGACTCATTCAATGACCTATTTTTTTCACATGCTTGCAGAGAATGGTTTACCAAAACTAAGTTACTGGGTTGTTCTATTTCACATTTTCTAGGTTGATAGAAAGCACTGGGGACCTGGAAAAGTCAGATTTTCATGTCCCACTTAAAAAGTGGGAGGGTCCCACATACATTTAACGGTATTATTGACGCCCATACAGACTACCGGCACATCCGGGAACAAACACAAATTTGACGCTCTGAGAATGAAAGGGACATGTTTTTATATTTACCAAATTAAATGTGTTAATGTATTTTTCGCGCTCTATGGCAGGCAGGGTGGACAGATAATTACTCAACATGTTTTATCTGAGTGATTTCATAAGTTATTTACACCTGCCGGCTGTGTACGAACGTTGCTTTGTTCCGCTATTTTGAATGGAAGTAAACGGAAGGTCTAGTCTGTTTTCCCCCAAAAGTGGGCGTGAACCTGTTCAGAGACATTCTATGACGTTGCGCCGGTTGTGCGTATAAAGTGACAGGTAAAAATAAGGCATTTTAATTACTGACTAATAAACTTTTAATTGCAATTAAAGTGAAATTATTGAACCTAAACCTAATTAACAAGAAAACATGTTTGCATCTGAGCTCCTCAATTGTAAATCAAAAGTGAATTCTACTCCAGTAGTGTCTGTTTACATTAATAACTTTAATATCACATGTAATGTTCTTGTGTCTACGATGTATTTAAATTTAGTCCGAATGAATAAAACATGATGGTCTCACCCAGCATCTGGACATGAACTGAATTATTTAACCCCTGTCACCCTGACAAAGATGTCTTTCTTTCATTCTCTCCTCTCTGCCTTTTCCACTCCCATGACTCTGCTGTACCACCAATCACTGACAAGGAGAAGATTCCCTCCGCTATGACTTTCCTTAACTCCAGAGCCAGGGCATTTTTGATGTTACATTTATTGATCCGTTTTCTTTTCATCCTCTTTTGCCAGTTCTCTGACTGCATCTTTCTGAAGCCCTGGAATCCTCTTCTCCCGAGGGATGTGTATGTCAGGGCATGGTGGTACAAGCTCTCGGAGTTGAACTATAGCTGCTCTTTAGCGTTCAGAGGTTAACAGCATCTCTCCTAGCTGCGTGACGTCATAAGCACTTAAATTTATGGCTTATAGCCATAAAGACTTATAGCACTAATCTGAAAGCTGCATCTAAGAAATACTGCATTATTTCAGATGTTTCGTCTCAAATGGGAATTGGGACTGGATTTGAATGGACAAATATGATAAGCATAATAGAAAAAGCCAGAGATAAAGAGACATCTACTCATTGTGCAGTGTGGTATCAGGGTCACTATAGTATCCCCGAAGGCAGTGTATTAAAAGCCCCCCCCAAACTATAACTGTGAGAATTTACACCTTTCTGGATGGCAAGAGTTCACAGCTCTAGGCGTGTGTGTGTGTGTGTGTGTGTGTGTGTGTTAGTTGGCTATTCAGCCATCTTGGATTGCTCTTTAACAAGCATCTAAATTCATCAGAGAGCAGTCAGATACTCCCACTGCAGCCAAGAGACTAAAAGCACGAACGCTTTGTCAAACCAACACAGAATAAAATTCATGAAACCCACATGCATGTGAATAAACAACAACCAGATATAAATAAGACAACATTGGTACTGTACAAACTACAGTGTGTACAGATTGTTCCCATCTCCGATGTGCCAGATTTGAAATCTTATTCTGCTAGAGAGTGTAAATCTCATTAATGATAAATGAAATCCAGAGAAGCTTCCTCACTTTGGGATTCTGGGTTTCAGTTTCAGTTTAGAGTACTTTATTGGCTTTACAAATTTGCAATTCTTGTGCAGGCAATGAGTATTAAAACATTTAGATGGTTATTGTATGAAACAGATGTCATTTGTGTCCCATACGTATGCAAAAAATAAACAACCACAACAATCATTTTTAGGTATTTTAATCAAGGTATAGCAGATGTTATTCACTATATAGGTAATAGTGAAGGAGTGAACGGTTTCAGACACAGCATAAATGTCAAAAGTAGGTCACAGGTGCAGACAATTTTAAACATAAGTAGGTAGCACAGGTGTTGCAGAATTAAAGTATTTTGACTACTTTCATTAGGGAAGGGGAGAGCGGGGGCGAAAGTACCATTTTTCAGAAAAACTTAAAGGTGCAATTTGTAAGATATTTGCAGTAAAATCTCCAAAAACCACTAGGCCAGTGTTATATATTTTGTCCAGCTGATTACTATCAATATCTGTAATGTTTTCAACTACTTGTAAATCGTGAGAAAATTTCCATTCAAAACATTGACACGGGGCAGTGCAGTCTCCTGTCAATGACGTTAATATCCATAGCCTTTACTGACGTAAACCACATGACAACACTGGTCGAGCTTGAAAAAATAAAATGGCGGCCAAGGAAGCGGCTGGAGCACAAATTTAGTGAAAATAAACGTATATTTTCACTTTTTAAGCATTTTAATTGCATTTCTAGCGAGAAATTAGTATTTTAGTTTTCAAATATGTGATTAGTTATCACAAAGGCGCTCTCTGTTTATATTTCAAACACGCTGCCTTTGAAGTGCGTCGGAAAGCCTTTTTCTGAGCTGCCTTCAGGCCTCCGAGTCCGAAGTCATTTCCTCATGAGGCAGCGAGGCAAGTCCAGTGTTGTGGACAAATGCGGAACTATGCGATAGCGCCTGTCGGGTTACGCGCTTGCTTATGAACTTATGGATATCTCTGTACCGTCTGCCGCTGGTTGTGTCAGCTCCCTTAAGCGTACGGGCCAACCAAACAACCCAAGAAAAGTTTGGAACAAAACGAGAGAGGATCAATTTGTTGTTGCATTATCTGGATGGAGAGAGCTTCGCGACAACGTTTAACTAGACCGAGATTCTGATCCTGCTTGTGTTTTACGCGATGGGTGAGTTGTTTTGATTCGTAACCCTTCAAAAAAACGTATGCTATTATATTGATCACAACATTAGTGTGTAGATTGTAATCAGCGCGTCTTCCCGCGGACGATATGCACATCAAAAGGTATTGTACAGCAATATAAATGGTCATTTTAAGACACTTCACAATAAGATTTGTACTGTCAATACATTATGTGAAAAATCATTGTAGATTGTAAGTTGAAAACTTAATTCTGTGCTGTGTTTGCCATCAAATTTGGACTAATACTGTAATATCAATATGACTAACAATTTTGTTTTGAACATCACATATAAACTTACATAATGAAATAAACGTGTCATCAAACGCAACATTTATAAGACTTGATTACCTTATCCATCACAAGATTTCTTGTTCGCGTCTGATTGATGGCCATCAGCGGTTGAGTTAAAGACTACAAATCCCATAATTCCACGCTGCTTCAGAGCGTCAGTAAACAACATCATTGTTTTTGTTTGATCTGGCGGCATCTTGCGGCGCATAAATACAAATTGTATCTTTAATTTTAAATGATAATGTTTGAGACAGTGATATATTTTTGCCGCGGTCAATATGGTCTATCAATACCAGGTGAAATTTTGAATAAATGTAAAACAACTTCAGTATAATTTCACTTTTAACATAGTGAATTGTTACTTTTGACCCTGTCAGCAGGGACGAACGTAACAGACAGGTTGGTCAAAAGTAACACAACAAAACAAGATAGATTTTTGTGTTCTTGTTTTTAATAAATATACATGACTATGACCTCGGTAATATCTAGCTGCATGGTTCAGAATGGTTCTTTGAGGAACAAAAATGGTATTTCGCTGTTAAGAACCTTTTAAGCAACTTTATTTTTAAATGTGTAGATATGTTTAGGACTGTAATCACTGTATGAGTTTCCAGATGTTCTATATCAAATGTTGTTTTAGTCCAGCATTTCTCATGGTGAATAGGAATATTACAAGTGGGGCGTAACAAACGGGAGGAAATCTCTATTAATTTCTTTATTTATTGACCCAACACTCAAAACAACATATTTAAATATAACCCTAACTTAAAACAACATCAGACTGTGAAGAAAATGTCACGTAAAACCATAGCCTACAAGAATGAATTAACCTCTGAATGTTAACTGAAGCGGAACAAAAACTTTAATGTGGAGAGGCGTATAGGTGGTAGCGGGTATAAAAGTAAACAATGGATACGTTTGTGACAGAGAATGAAAAGATGACTGGAGATTCAGCACCAGAAGAGAAAACCAAGATAGACAATAAACCTAATCAACCAAAAAGCCAGCCGAAAAGAAAGTATGATGACTTTTGTCAGAGACAAAATGCAAACACAGTTGCATTATTATTATTTACTTTTGAACAAAGTCTTATTTCATGCAAAATGATAATACATTTGCACGTTTATTTTCTCTATTTAAAGTTTTTAATGCTGTTATGTGATGTGATTAAATAAATTAAATACATTTTAACAGTTAAACTTAAAGCCTACTTGATTATCATTTTGTTGGGGTGATTGGGGACAGGTGGGACTCAGAACCCTTTCCTACCTCCAAAGTAGGGAATGACAAAAAAGTTTAAAGGTGCTGTGTGTAAATTTTAGCGACATCTAGTGGTGAGGTTGCGAATTGCAACCAACGGCTTAGTCCGCTGCTCACCCCTCGCTTTTGAAACACAGAGAAGTTACGGTAGCCGCCACCGGACAAACATGTCATCGTCGGAGACAACTTAGTAAAAAAAATTGTCCGTTAAGGGCTTCTATAGAAAAATGGCGGCACAAAATGGCGACTTCCATGTAAGGGGACCCTCTGTGTATGTAGATAAAAAGGTCTCTTTCTAAGGTAATAAACACATAACGGTTCATTATGAAAGGTCTTTATACACCCCTGATCATATAGTTTTGAATATTATTATGCATTTCTGTCAAGAGATCCTTCTAAAAATTACACACTGCACCTTTAAGAAACACTGTTTTAGTCAATGCTACTTTGTATACTGTAGTTAAAGCTTAATCCAAACGAATGAATAACACAAATGTAACTATAAAGAAAATCTAAAATAAATCTAAATGTTATATTGTACCATCTTCAATGCAGTCTTTTTATAGTATCAAGCAGTTTTTTGAGGTAGGCTATACTGAAGGAGTTGAAGGAGCTTTTCTCATTATTCAGTAAACGCTTTGCATATAACGTATTTCAATCAATTAAGCATACACCTTCAAAGATTAAAAGATTTGTAAGGTCAATAAAACAGATTAGCCTAAAAGACTAAAAATTAAATGGTTTTGTATAATGTGGAGGTGTACAGTTTCATTTTACTACCGAATGTATGTGACCAGTCCAGTATAAGAACCTAACCTGCTCATCACACTTACCCAACAAAGAACTTCTAATGCATATTTTACATTTTGATTATCTGCAGTCATTTTTTTGTGATTCCTGCGAAAGCACCTTTGGAGGTTTTACGATGGCATGCATATTCTTGACGAGGCACACAGATCATATGCTATGTCAGTATTGTGTCACGTGGCCACGAGCTCTCTGTCTCGCGCTCGCGTCTGAACTCCCGTGTGCGAGGCGCGCGCTAGCCATCCTCCCACCCACACCGCGCCACCGTCAAGCGTCTCCACGAGCATCAGCAACACCAAAAGAAACGGATTCAGCAATCATGCGGACGCGCGTTGAATACGGTAAGACAGCTGCGTTTGTACGATTTACGCGTTCAGACATTGGTGTGTGTTGCTCATGTCGGGGTCCAGGGGCTCGCGTCGAGGCTATGCAATTGTTGCGCTGCTCTGTTGCGGTTCTTTGTCAGCGCAGCACTATTGGAAACGGGTGTGCATCGACATTGTAAACGCACATTTGTAGCCAGCCGTTTTAAGTAGTAAATGTGTGTGTGAGAGGGCGCGTGTGTCCGTTTGACAGACTTGTGATTTTTTATTTTAATTCACAGCTAGTCCACCCCGCGCCTCCCTTCCCGAACCAAGTCCTTAAATGACCCACGGCCACTAAGGAGCTCGCGCTTTCCCCGTCCGGATCATGGCATGCGCCCCATCCCGGACTTCCACACGCGCGGCGCCGAGGTTCGAGAGCAGTGAACATGGGGATCAGGTCCAGAAATGCCGCTAGCGGCGCCGAGGACTCCCGCGAACGGAAGAGCGGGCTGGCCGGAGAGCTGGAGCAATGCGCGGTGCAGGAGCGGGACGGCGCGCTGCTGCTCGTCGGCTCGGCCAGGGAAGCGGACTTTAAACGGGGCTCGCAGAACATCGGTCTGCTCGCCAAGACGCCCCTGGGCTACACTCGTCCCGTGAAGAGGAATAACATCAGGAAGCGGCGGATCCAGAACCTCATCTATGATGCGCTCGAGAGACCGAGAGGATTGGCGCTGCTCTATCACGCGTTTGTGTAAGTAGACCCAATGCGTTTAATACCTAGAAGCGACCACACAGAGGGAACATCCCTATTAAATATTCATCGTAACTGTTCAATTCAGTCCTGTTTATTTGATAAGCTTCTACCAACACATAATGCTCAGAAGCAGCTGTATAACAAGTCCCATAAAGCAACAGTGTCCAGGAAAACTCCCTTTGACAAAAATCGACTTTATAAATAATGAAATATAAACACATTACAAGAAAATTACAGTTCTGCCATAACCAAAAGTTGGGTGGAACAACTGGATTTTGTTATATTCATCATGACTGAGGTTTATTGTCTGATCTAAAATTACCAGACAAAAGTGCGACTTTCTCTTGTTTTAAGCAAGATATCAGTCACTGGCTCATTGCTCAGAGTTTGATCAGAAGTTGTTAGTTGTTAGTCTGCCTTTGCTGTGAGCTTACTGTTTAATATGTGCTGGCGCTCTCCATGGTGCTGAAACCGCATCTAACCTCCAGCTGCTACTGCAAGAGCAAAGCGTCCAGAAACCAAAGCACCAACAGCTGTCCAAGCAGCAGATCGTGGTGGTATGAAGGCACCTTACGGCTATATTAGAGCCACAGATGTGATCATCATGTCTTTGAAAAAAATGATGCTGTGTTGTGTGTTCACTGACACTATCTATGATGTTGAAGTAAAGCTCAGACTTACTGTGCTGTGTGGAGCTATCTGTGGTTTTGATATCAATATTGGTGCAGCCATATAAAGTCATTTCACTGTAGTAGAACAATAAAACAAAAAGCGACTTATAAATGCAGTACACAATTTGCTAGACTAATACATTAAGACCTATAAGTGTTATTTGGAGGCTTACGGTTTTCTTAACTGAAAATAGTTTTCAGTCTTGTATTAGCATGCAGATGGACATCATCCCTTAAAGCCATAAGCATGGTAAACTGTAGCATAGACAAAATAACACATAATTCATGGGCCATTTTCTGTTCAATGCTCTTAAGGCCTAATGCAGGATGTATCACGCGCGTGTGTGTGTGTGTGTTTCTCTGACTCTACCAGGGCTTTTAACCAGGGCAGTTTGTCTTATGTGAGGTTAGTCATTGCCATATTAATGTGAATAATTGATTTAAAGAAACATTCATGTGCTCAACAATGTTGTGGCATTTAAGTGTGGTTTGTGTATACGAATGTGTGTATTGGGGACAGCCTGAGTAGTTAATAACTCTGCTCGCTCCCACCCTACCGTACTAGTGGAAGAAAGGATTAAATTAAGTTGTTAAACACAGGGTGTGGCTTCCTTTTCTGTAGTTTAATGGATGCTTTGTTTGTTTCGGTATTGCAAGGCTATCACAGACTAAATGAAACCAATAATAACATTTAAATCAGCTTTGAATAGTACTGGGTATTTAAATAAACTATAAACAAGCTGATTATATAAATTATATAAATATTTTATTTATGTACTTTTAAAAATGTAAGATGTCAAGCTTTGGCCATGCGTCTCTAGAGATGTAATTAGTTGTGTCGCAGGGTAGGTGAGTCAGTCAACAATTGGTAATGAACTCTAACCAATTACTTTTGTTGTTCCCATAGCGATGAGTTGCCTGTGAACTAGAAGCTGATTTAAGAGAAATATATCAGTCTTTACATTCAGTTTGAACCATGTACAGCATTTGATAATTTGTCGTACAAGATCCGTGAGGCTAAGATGAATTGGATTTTGAGCAGGATCATTACTCATCATTACTTAAGTGTTCCTGAAGCTCCACTGGTAAAGCACTGTGTAAGCATTGCAAAGGTCATAGGTTCGGTCCCCAGGGAACACATATAGTGATAAAATGTAAACCTTGTAATGCACTGTAAGTTGGTTTGGATAAAAGCATCTGCCAAATACATAAAGGTAATGTAAATGTTAAGGACTCAAGTACTTCGAAGTGATATCAATGTTCAGTGATGACCGTGATTATCGATAACGGCAGGTGATTTGGTTTATTTCCTAAATCATTTCATATCGCCGGTCATATTTTTACCAGTGGGATATGGGATGAGACAATACAGTCTATATCGGTATGGTGTGATATGACCATCCTTTGCAACAGAAGCTTTGTAGTTGTGCACTACAAAAAAACCCTGTCCTTGAATTTTATATTCATCATACGCTGCTTCAATAAAGGTGATCGTGACATCTCGCATAAGGCTTTGACTTGCATGAAAACTAGATATTCACCGAAATACCGCCCAATAATCGGTATCGATTGAATAAAGACATTTTTTATAGTATCCGCCAATAGTTTAATAACAGCCAATTGTCATGGCCGATATATCCTGCAAATCAAAAAAGAACAGGAAAATGCAATGAATTTGAGCTCTGTGTATAGAAAATGCAAAGAAATATCACCAGTTTAAAGGGACACTGACACTCACGCAAAGTTAAACATTTGATTTTTACAGTTTCGGAATCCATTCAGCCGACCTCCGGGTCTGGCAGTTCCACTTTTAGCATAGCTTAGCACAATCCATAGAATCTGATTAGACCATTAGCATTGCGCTAAAAATAACCAAAGAGTTTAAAACTTGACTCTTCGGTTACGCTTTAGATTACAGCCCGGAAAGTACTGCGTAAGTACAGCGAATTTACAGCGTATGTTTCTGTAATTATAGTTTACTTATGAAAGAACATACGTGTAATTATAAGGGAACGATTTATAATATTTGGGTAATAAATGGGGTAATGACCAGGAAAAATACAAATACTATATGCAGTAAAGTACTGCGTAAGTACAGCAAATTTACAGCATACATTTCTGTAATTATAGTGTACTTATAAAGTACATACATGTATTTTTAAGGAAACAATTTATAATATTTTGGGAACATAGGGGTAACAAGTGCCACTTTAATTTACAGCCCGCAGATATTGTATTTACTCTGTAACTACGTGAAACAAGGGTGTGACACCGTCACACAAGAAACATGTTGTACCGCTCATTTTATACATTATATTGTGGTTTTATGTATATTTGAGTTTTAAATAGGTTTTACATGTTTTCTTAGCCATTTTAATCCATTTTATTCCTTTTGCTATTTTATGTGTTTATGTCTTTTATTTTGTTTGGGTTGCCTGTCATGTGAGTAATCACATGACAGGAAACAATGCCAGTATAAAAGGAAGCAGCAGAAGCACATTGTGAGCATATGCTAAAGCTAAACCTCTGTTGGATTGTGGAGTTACCTATCATTGTGGACTTACCCTTCCAAACACGTTTTGTGGATTACACTTTTATTATATAAACACTGGAGGACACTTTGAACACTTGGACTTTTAGCACACTTGGACTTTTAGATTGTTTTAGGTTTGGTTTTTTATATTCCTTTCTTTTAACAGTCTTGAGTTTTTAGTGTGTTGTTTTAAGTCTTGTGTTTGTTAATACACTTATTTAAGTTGAATACACTTGTTTGTCTAATCATTTTAACTCTTTTAATCTCACACAGTAAAATCTGACCCCTTATATATATATTTTGTGACACAACCGATAGGGCTGATTGTTACAAGTGGGTAACAAGTGCCACTTTAATTTACAGCCCACAGATGCTATACTTTCTCTGTAACTACCTGAAACAAGGGGGTAAAAAATTGACTTAGACTATATTTGAATCGTTAGTCCGAAGTTATGAATTACTTACTGTATTAATAATTTGTAATTTCCCACGTTTTAGCATACATATGTAATATTAAAATAGTTATAAAATATTTACTGCATATATTATTTGTATTTTTCCTGGTTGTTACCCCTTTATTCCCCAAATATTATAAATTGTTCCCTTATAATTACACGTACGTACTTCATAAGTATACTTACAGAAACATACGCTGTAAATTCGCTGTACTTACACAGTACTTTCCAGGCTGTAATCGAAAGCGTTTCCGACTCTTCTGTAGTTACATCGTGTAAGACCGACGGAAAATTGAAAGTTGCGATTTTCTAGGCAGATATGGCTAGGAACTATACTCTCATTCTGGCATACTAATCAAGTACTTTGCTGCTGTAACATGGCTGCAGCAGGTGCAATGATATTACGCAGCAGCCGAAAATTGTCCTCTTAGTAACTTTCAATGACACTGATGGACTACTCAGGTTCAATGGATTGTGCTAAGCTATGCTAAAAGTGCTAGCGCCAGACCCAGAGATCTGCTAAATGGATTCATAAATGGTAAGAATCAAATGTTTAACTCTAATGGAGCTGAAAAATTAGCATTTAAAAAAAAGTGGAGTGTCCCTTTAATGTCATTATATGCTTGAATAATCTTCAGAATTGAGTTCATGCAAGTTAAAATAACCTCCAAACTATCCGCATCGGCCGATATCACTCTAAATAATTGGCTATAGCAATCGGTGGAAACAGTTTATATCGGCGCATCTCTAATGAAATGTTTCTATCACAAATATACCGGGATATTTACCATTTATCAAATTTAATCCAAAAGTTACAGAGATATGAATTTTGGTCAACAGCCCTAAGAACTACACACAAGGGTCCTCATACCATATGATTCATATGATTTAGTGGTTCGCTGCAGGTTTGAATGTTTTAACGCATATGAGGAAGACCAACAACTAAATGTTTATAGATTGAGTACCCCCCCCCAATCACACCAAAGTAGGTATAAAATTAACAACAGGTCCACCCATTATTAAAATTTACATAGAAAAAAATGAATTATTACATTAATTTATAAATGTAAAAAGTATTTATTTAACTGTGGGTTGTGAAGTGTAAATGAAAATCAACTGTTTTTATCAAGTGTATATTATAAACAGGCATGCGGTGATAGTAGTACTGTATGAGATCAGTGGTTCTGCTTAGCTCGTAAAACGGAAGGGTTCAGGTTTCATACATCCATGATACTTGCTCTTTAAACATTTGACAGGATGTTTCTGCATTGTGTTCTCATTTTGCATTTGGATATCGATTGGAGACCCCCACTTACAACCGGGAATCAGGAAGCATTTGGCGTTCTACACTTAAATGTTTGTTGTCTAACAAAACATGTTAATGTAATGCATTGTAAAGCATGTCGACTAAAAGCAAAAAGGTAATGCTGTCTCAAGATTAAGATGGTGACATTAGTTTTATGTAGACCCACTTGCTTAAAGTGATGGTTGAACCAAATAAAACTTCTGTCATTATTTACTAAACCTCATGTGAGTTTCTTTGTTATGTTGAATACAAAAGAAGATATAGTCAATTGGGCGGTACCTTTTCAAAACGCTTTTAAACCTAAAAGGTGCATGTTGGTACCTTATGGCGCTTTTCCATTGCATAGTACCCCACGGTTTGGTTTAGGTCGGGTCAGCTCACCTCACTTTGGCTTCATTAGCTTTTCCTTTGTTTAGTAACATTTCGGAGAGGGTGGGATCATAGGCGTGTCGTTATATTTGCGCTGCCTACTGCTGTGACATCATACAAGTAAGAGCGTCGTTGTACATTCCCATACATTCATTTATTTCTCAGTCCGCCACAAAATTTAAATTGACCACCACAAATAGATGTTTGCACATCACGTTTTTCACTACATCTGTCTCACATGACAGTTTCTTTACAAAACACATTTTGACATGACGAGACACACATCACGGGCTAAATACATGTTTTGCCGAGCTTCGCATAGTGCGCCCTCAAAAAATAAGTCACCGTCTGCCACTGCATCCCAGTGACAACTTGTGTACCTTTTACTGAGAGTGTAGCGGTCAAATGGTAGCTTATTGTATTAGCAGTGCAAAGATTGTGACATTCTGACAAATACAGCTTGGAATCACTTTGGTTAACTTTGGTTTGTCTGCCAAATGCATACATGTAAATTTAACTTTGTGTCAAATTAAACCCTCCTTGCACAGTTGGCGTAACAAATAGGATATTTATTGTTACTGACATTTATGTAGCCATAACTTTATGTTATTAAGTACCAAGACAAAACTGTAAGATGCCACTGCAGCTGGACTGTAAAACTTGTCCATATCCTGTCGGTAAGAGGGGCCAAAGCCATTGACTTCACTCTTGGCCAGAATCTCTAAGTGAAATCTGATACTGACAGCTACAACAAAGTAATATATAGAGCTGAGCGTGGCATAATGTGAGAATTTATGGTGGCTGAATGTGACTTGAGCAGCAGGATTCCAAACGGTGTGATGGGCGCTTATATCCGGACAAGTAATTTAAAGGTTGATGTTTCAAAGCCTAGAGGCAGCGATTTATGGGATGCGTTACCCGGGTCCTTCATCACAATTTCAACCTTGGACAAGGCATTTAACCCCAGGTTGCTCTGGGTGGGCAGTCACTGTAATAAATATATTTGAAGTTGCTCTGTGTAAGAACATGCAGCTAAATGTCTAATAAGGTAACATTGGATTAAAAGGGGCAGTGAGTCGAGTTACTCTTACAATGAGACTGTTGGACCTGCTGGTTGCCACAACTCAATGATAACTGAAGGTCAGTCAGTCATCTAGGGTCATATCCAACATTTCTACTCATCTGCTGGTGATGAATGTGTGACCTGCATACACCTTGAGTAGGGGAGGAGGTATCACCACGGATTAATCTTAATTCACATCTTCCAACAGCAAACCCTTTTTTTCCTTAAAGAGCACCTATTATCAGATTCACAATTTTACATTTCCTTTGGTGTGTGTGTATTAGTACATGTTAACGATATGCAAAAGATACATACCCCAAAGTAAACGATGACGCGAGTTATTGTCTCCAACGTAAATCTCTTTTCTTGGACTACAACAAACACATGGATTTAGGCAATAGTTTACTTTCTGGGATTGTTGACGTAGAGAAGACCGACATTATCATAATTCCTCCCGTTTGGACTCACAGCCTGTAAGTTAACTCCTGCAGCATTGCATTGTGAGCGAATCTTTCAAACATGGGAAGGAGCGTCAGATTTCTGGCTGAAGTCAGAGGTATTCAGGCCAATCACAACGTACAGATTAGCTGGCCAATCAGGGACACAGCTTTTTTTAAATCAATGAGTTTTGTACGAAATCAGTGCGTTTCAGAAAGACAGGAATATATGAAACTACAAAAATGTACGGTATTAGGGGTGTAACGGTTCAAATGACTCACGGTTCGGTGCGCATCACAGTTTTAGGGTCACTGTTTCAGTACGTTTTTGTATACTTTGGTCACAACAAGCTTCTTTACAAAAATAAAAACCTAAGCCGTTTTTAACCTCTGCCAAATCAACATTTTCAATTAAGAGCACTTGTATTATTATACTACTAACTTCAAAATGCACATAAAATAGATTAGAACACTGGGTTAATTTTTATATTTTATCTTCAAGTTTTTTTGCAAGAAGATCAGTTTGTTAACATTTAAAAACGATGGCAATGTGTGCCGTTTCTGTCTCACCTGTGATTGCGTGCTATCAACCACACCCTGGTGCTGACGGCGTAATAAGCGACTCATATTAGATGTATTGCCTTGAGCATACGGCACTCGCAAATTTTATAGTTTTGTCCACGTTTTCTTGAGCATCGCTGCTGCAGTAGACTTAAATGAAGCTGGCGGTGCCTCTATTATCATCTTTTCTCCTTCACTTGTCACGCTAAACGGTCCGCGCCACACACACAAACGGACACAAACACCTGAGGAGGAACTGTGATGTTGTCAACAGATTTGCTTACTAAACTATGATATTATTGGACATATTATTGGATTATTGTTACTGTGCCGAGTCGAAGTACTCCCAAAAGTGCTATTACGCCATAAAATATAGTTCCTCTTTTAAATCCGCTTAGAAAAGGGCTTTGTTTTATTTTGTACCACCAAACTTGCTCGTATAACTACTCGTCTTAAATAGGAAAAACGTTGATGTGTTTGGTCACTTCTAACTTTATCTCTGAATGGTACCATTGAATGAATGGGCCTAAGCTAAATGCTATCGAAGTGTCGCAGCACGCTCCAGCGCTTATGTGCACGCACACAGATGATAGAGGGATGTATCAACAATTCTTAGTTAAGGTAATAACATATTTTAATATTGAAAATGAGTAGACTATTCCTTTAAGCAGAACGTAACAGATTGGTAAGGTAAGGATGCTAAAACATTGAAACCATGTCTGAATTTGTGATCGTAGAAACCATAGATATGTATAATAAAGGCTAGATGTCTCGCCCGTGCTGCTGGCCAATTGAGTGAAACGTTCGCATTTGGCGGCCATCTTACCACAGGGCGCTCGCTCACTCGTAGCATTGTGTTTAATGGAGCATGTACTTTTAAATGACCATAACTTGCTCAATTTTCTACCGATTTTCAAACGGTTTGGTTTGTTATAAACGTTGTTATAAACATTTTGAAAATCGGTAGAAAATTGAGCAAGTTATGGTCATTTAAAAGTACAGCGCTGTCTAAGGTAAGATTGCCACCAGGTGATGACATTAAAGACTCCGCTGTAAGACATCTAGCCTTTATTATACATATCAATGGTAGAACCGACAAACAACAAGCGCTACTTTGCATTGCACAAAACTCGTGTTTGAATTATGGTTTGAATAGTCACTAGTAAATTCTTTTAATACGAAAACATAGGCTACTTACAGGCTGCGAGTCAGAAGCAGGCAAAATTATGATAATGTGCATCGAGTCCACGTAAACTCATTAAGGCTGTTGCCTAGAATCCTTGCGTTCATTGTAGTCCAAGAAAAGAGATTTCATTGCAGACTTTAGTATTTGCATATTGTTAACATACTTACACACCAAAAGAAATGTAAAATCATGAAAATGAAAATAGGGTCTCTCTAAAGGGTTGATCTCCAATCCATTGATAATCCATTGGTATTATCCATGATTAAAACAAATGTGTGCTTAAAGGAATCATTTACTTTGGCATTATTAACATGCACCTATTTCATTGCTAAAACATCGTTATTGTACTCTCTTCCTTAAACAAACAAATTTTGTACAAAACTCATCAATTTGAAAAGCGTTGTCACCGTTAGGTGCTCTTTAATGTTACACAGGACTACCTTTAAAGCTTAAGTAAAGTACTTCATAGTAGGCATTTATTCACAGGACAATCAATTAAATTATTTACATTTAAACTACGGGGCCGTTGAATGCTTTATTCTGATTGGTTGAGAAATGTTCAACGGTTATGCATTATTTTTCAAAAAATGCACACCTTACATGTCAAGTGTCTTAGCAATGTCTGTTGTAACCGTCGTATAAGCAAAAAAAAAATATTCGGTTCTTTGAATTATTTGAAATTAATGAACACCTGCGTGTAACGGCACTCCGCTTCGTGGCGAGCCGCGTTACTACCTTGGGTGTGCATTATTTTCAAGTAATTCAACGGCCTGTCGTCAATTATCCTTACGCTTTTTGGCAGATGCTTTAATTGAAAGTGACTTACAGCAAACAACGTGTTGTTCCCTTGGGATTAAACCCATGACCTTTTCTGCCCTACAAAGGCTCCTTAACCCGCTAGTGCAGAGGCAAGCAAAGTCATTCCTAGAGAGCTGCAGTCCTGCATTTAAATATGTCATTTTTAGGACCAAAGACATTAGGAATAAAACGACCAACTACAGGTGGTATGGTAACTTTAAACGTTTTAAAAAGCAGCTCTGCAGTGGGTTAAAACTGAAAACAGTATCACCTCACACTTCTTCAGTAGGTGCAAAGCATTTTCCTCCCTTAACTGCATTACCCAGCAATTTGAAGCCACATGGTGATTCCTCACCTCTTGTTGGACTGTGCAAGCAAGATTGTTTGGTTTATGTGTGTGTGTGTTTGACCTTCCTGGTCATATGAAAGGTTACAAGTTTTTTTTTTTCTCGGAGTGAGAGAAAAATCCATTTTTGTCAAGTGTCTGTGTAAAGCTCTAGGCCAAAATCTGTCTCTTTTCCCCTTCTCTCTCTGTTATCACACACGCACACACATATTTTATGTGGAGGTGTAAATATGTTTGTGTGAGCGCATGTGGGGTGTTTGTGTGTGTGCTCTCTGTGGTTCTGTAATTCGCAGATCATTTTATCACTGCAAGTTGTTGTGATATCAAGTAAGATAGGAAATGGCTTGCTGTCTGAGTGGGCATGCTGTGTGTGTGTTTAGTTATGTTAATGAATGTTAACAAACCTAATTGCTAAACCAAATTATGGGTGCTGGACCACTTAGGCTTCTGTGGTTTTGCTGTCAGTGCTGATGCTTTGCCACAATTAGCCATGGTGGTTATGCTGTATGGGCGGCCTGAGTTTGAACCTGGGTTATTTTCAAGCCAGCATTGGGTCAAAAGGGATGAATATGCATTATGCATTTCTAATAGTTTCCGTTTAGACGCAAAATTTATGGGAGGACGTCGTGCGTCATGCATGCACCATTTTTTTAAGGGGGCACAGTGTGCACAGCTCACAGAAATTTGTGCATACACACTGTAAAAAATACTTTGCTGCCTTAACATTTTTTGTTCAACTCGGATTTACAAGTCATTTCAACTTACTATTATTTATCTTAAGAGATGAGTTGTTATAACTACAGATGAGTTGTTATAGTCTCGCGTAGCCAGACCTTCAATACTGAAGGTCTGGTGTTTTTCGCTGCTTTTTCTGGACAAAGCCTGCCCACGAGCTGTTTGACCGACATGTCAAACAACCAATCACAGTTTGTTTCATCTAGCGTCACGTTTCGGACTCCCCACAATAACGAGCCGGCTGGCAACAAGTCAGTTATTGAAATAACCAGCCGCAACCAAATAGTATCTAAATAAACAACATTACTCACCATAGGACAACGTTGAGCACTTCATCAACAGCCACACCAATGAGACGATCCTGTTAAACGTCTGTTTGAAGCATATCTCTCCACTTTTTAACACATACAAGCAATTCAGGAGAACCAAACTTTTAAACTCCACTAACTGCCTTAAAGAAAACTCTTGGACGCCTTTTAGAGAGTCGATGCCGCGAACTATGCATATTTTTGAGAATCCAATGTTTAGCTGATCATGATAACTGCTCATTATTATCCACATGAACACGACTGATTCTCTTCCTTAATGGAACGTCAGAGCTTTGTTTTCCAGGGACTGAAACTAATCGCGACACTCGCGTTTCCTGGAAATCCGTTTTTTTTCAACCAATCAAAGACGACTTTAACATTTTCACAGGGTTTCCAGAAAAGTGTACGAAAAACATCAGACGTTCAGCCAACAGTTTGTGGGCGTGACGTCTGAGGCTGAGACTAGAGTTGTTATAACTTATAAAATTAAGTTGACTTTTCTCAACTATATTTTATAAGTTTTGACAACTCATCTCTGTTGACATGACTTGTAAATCTGAGTTGATTTAACAAAAAATTTTAAGGCAGCAAAGTATTTTTTACAGTGCACAGACATCAAACGAAATATTATAGAGCTTTCAGTCTTTTCCATGGTACCTACATTTCTAACAATCTGAACACCCCTGCTTTCATGCAAAATCCTCCAAAATAAAAGTGTTGACTAACTTTCATATCAAGTACTATTTCATCAGAATAATTACATATTGGTATAATATTTACATCTGAAACGGCATGTTTTATTTATTTAAGTTTTAATAATTTACTTGTTTAATTGTGTCATTAATGCATTTTGCACAAAAACTGCATTATCCTATAAAATTAATGTAATTTTAAATCCATTAAGTATATAAACAACGAAAATGACATAAGCTATAGCCACATGATTGGTTTTGATGTTCAACAATGATTTTAAAAAATGTATAGCAAAAATTATTACAAAAACGCATTATTGCCTCAAATTTTACCCCATATGTGAACGTGTGATTCCGCGCTCCTGTGAACTCTGGCGAACTTTGGCGTTGTATCAAGAAGATGAATCTAGAAATCTACTAATATAACGTTGAGAGGGTCACATTTTAAACCATACATTTTCTACACAGAGGAGGTTAACTGCACATCACCGTACTGGGGTTTTGGAAATGTTGTGAGCGTTTTTTACACGTTTTAATTCCTCAGATAGCAAAATGCAGCTGCAACAGCAAAGAGCCTGTGAGTGCGCTCAGACGCTGATGACGTCTGCGACTGCGCTATCTGCAGCTCCTGCCGCCAGAATAAAGTAATGTAACACGATCAAAATGATGAAAATCTCAACAAGAATGCAGCACATAATTGATAATATTGTGCATATTAAACAGATTAAAAGACAAATAACTGATTAATGGACGCTTCTTTGATTTTGAGGTTGCATGCAAAATCCAAAAAACAGGGGAGCATGTGCCCCCTCAGTTTGAATGGGCATGACACCTCTGATGAGATTATTGTAATGATTCACGCAACGCGATTTACTAATGTTTGCCAATGTGATATTATTGTTTTTTGCGCCATTATAGAAAAAAGCATGTCTTTTTGCCCTTGAAATGGCTGAAATTGTAGCTGATAGAAGAGGCATCAGAGAGCGTGTGGTACAAGGCAGAGGATTTTGTAATATGTAACAGTTTATTTGGAATGCCAGAGGAACATATTATTCAAAAAATATTGTTTGCCAAGCCATTTTTTTATTTGCAGGAGTAAAGAAGTCACGCAATACCAGGTGTTTCAAAACGTATTGTAAACCTTCACCTTTCAGTGTTGTATGGCTTTGATGGCTGTGATGTCTGAACTCAAGCGCATCACACATTAGTAGATCATGCGCAACTCATCAGCTCTGCTTATTTGCGACCCTGAACTAATCTGCGCTGCTCTTAGTAGATTGTGTTGGTCATTATCACCTGTTTTACCACTTCTGTCTGCGCTTCTTTGGAATTGCGCTCTGACGCCGATTTGCCCCGTTTAGTAAATCTGACCCTTAGTGTTTTTCACACTGTTCTTTAACCATTAAAAAAATAAGTCAGAAAGATGTCCTTTTAGGGCTCTACAGTCCTTCATTTTCATGATTCAGTGATGTTGAATGAGTTCAGGAGCTTGGTGAACTTACTTCTCGTTGGCTTGTTATGTTAATTTAGCCTTTTCAGCCTCCCAGGTATGTTCTGTATATTGTTTACGTTAGCTGAATAACTGTTAATGTGTACATTAACATGTACGTACACCTCTTCGGCCTGTTGTTCTGTAGGCTATGCTGTTGTTTAGTTGAATAACTTGCCTTTCCAGATTAAATGTCTGTTCTTGGGCTTGGATTTTGTGAAATAATTTTCTAAATAAATGCGATTTATAGACCGGTGCGACTTATATCACTCTTCATGATGCATTTTTTGACTGATGCGACTTATACTCCGGAGCGACTTATAGTCTGGAAAATACGGTAGATAAATTATTATAGCATGTTAAAATTACCACTTTGTAGGTGTGAGCAAAAATGTGCTGTTTTGGATGTGTCCTTTTAAATGCAAATGAGCTGATCTCTGCACTAAATGGCAGTGCCGTGGTTGGATATTGCAGATTAAGGGGTGGTATTATCCCCTTCTGACATCACAGGGGAGACCAATTTCAAAGACCTAATTTTTTACATGCTTGCAGAGAGTGGTTTACCAACAACGAAGTTATTGTGTTGTTCTTTTTCACATTTTCTAGGTTGATAGATTGGGGACCCAATTATTTTCATTATATTTACCCTTTAAAGAGTGATAATTTGACTTTTACGCACGTTGACCTGTAATTGCGAAAAAACGGTCTACATTGCAATAGGCTTTATGACCAGCTGCACTACTTCCTGTACTTCAGCCAGCTCCTTGTTTCCTGTCTGCCATTATTGGACCAACAGATTAATCCAGGTGTGCCTGACCTCAGTAGTCACAACAACAATAATCAGACACACCTGGATTAATCAGTTTGTCCAATAATGGCAGACAGGAAACAAGGAGCTGGCTGAAGTTCAGGAAGTAGTGCAGCTGGTCATAAAGCCTATTGCAATGTAGACCGTTTTTTCGCAATTACAGGTCAAAGTGCGTAAAAGTCAAATTATCACTCTTTAAAGGGTAAATATAATGAAAATAATTGGGTCCCCAATCTATCAACCTAGAAAATGTGAAAAAGAATCACCTCACTTGAGCATGAAAACGTTTTTGCGATATATGGTAGTTTATGTAAAATTGCCGTGTTTCCATCAGATGCATTGTGCACAATTTATAGTAATGAAAATGCGGCTGGTGATATCTCATGAATCATTCCCCTTCCAGCAACATTTTACTTCCTTGCCCAGTTTTAACCACTATGCCACACTGCCAGATCTTCATCTTGTTAAGAGTGCCTTATATCTACCACTGCTTACATCCTGTTTGGAGCTCGTAATTAAATCTGTACATTATTAGAACTGATATTTTCTGTATACTTAATGCCAAAATCCCAGCAAAAACATATTGTAAAAGGTTGGGTTGAATATTAGTTTTGTAAGTAAACCTCTTCATTTAAACAGGCAATATCTAATGCTATAAAAATAAGTAGGTGGTAATTTTGGAAATTGCATGATACAAAGTGAAAAACTGCTTAGAAATGTAAATGTGAAAGAGTGAAACAGCCTAAAACAGTAGTTCAGTAGCACTGTTGAGAAGTGTGTGTCTTGTTCACAAGTTTTCAGGTGCCTATAGCTCAGTTAGTAAACCTAAGGTGACCATACGTGCCATTCTTCCCGGACACGTCCCGTCCAGGATTTCGGTGCATCTTTCGTAAGTCGCATTTGTTGACCGCATACGCCATTCAGATAAAAACATAAGACATACAATCGTAGTTTCATTCTTACCTTAAAATGTAACGGTTGCTTTTCTGTAATATTAATAATAATCCTCTATGACGTATGCCGTCGAGAAATACGACTTCTAGAAGACGCACCCGAAATCCTGGACAGGACGGGTCCGGGAAGAATGGCACGTATGGTCACCCTAGTAAACCATTGGGTCCGTAGCGCAAAAGGTCATGGGTTTGATCCCCTGGCATCACGCATATTGATAAAATGTAGCTTGAATGCCCTATAAGTCGTTTGGATAAAATGTAAATGTAAAAGTGACTTGAAGGAATATTCAATTTTCTTAAAAGAAAATCTGCAAAATCCAGATAATTTACTCACCACCATGTCATCCAAAATGTTTATGTCTTTCTTTGTTCAGTCGAGAAGAAATTATGTTTTTTGAGGAAAACATTGCAGGATTTTTCTCATTTTAATTGACTTTAATAGAGCCCAACATTTAATACTTAACTCAACACTAAACAGTTTTTTTCAACGGAGTTTCAAAGGACTATAAACGAGGCATAAGTGTCTTATCTAGCAAAACGATTGTCATTTTTGACAAGAAAAATAAAAAACTTTTAAACCACAACTTCTCGTCTAAATCCGGTCGTGATGCCCCATCGTGACCCCACGCAATACGTCATGACGTCAAGAGGTCACAGAGGACTAACGCGAAACTCCGCCCCAGTGTTTAAAAGTGTGTTGAAAGAGGACCGTTCCTACATTGTTGTATGTCAAATGATACTAGTTAATGTCTTTGTGTCAGTTTATTGTTTACAATGGTCCGCAAATGTGCGTTTTATATATGTAACACGTGACCTCCCTACATCACTACGCATTTACGTTAGGTCGCGCTGGACCGGATCTAGACGAGAAGTTGTGGTTTAAAAGAGCATATTTGTTATTTTTCTTGTCAAAAATGAAAATCGTTTCACTAGACAAGACCCCCACGCCCCGCCTGGGACCGCCCACAGTCCTCCGAAACTCAGTGAAAAAAACTGTTACGTGTTGAGCCAAGTACCAAATGTTGGGCTCCATTAAAGTCCATCAAAATGTGAAAAATCCTGCAATGCCCTCCTCAAAACACATAATTTCCTCTCGACCGAAAAAAGAAAGACATCAACATTTTGGATGACATGGTGGTGAGTAAATTATTTGGATTTTTCTTTTAAGAAAATGGAATATTCCTTTAAGCTGTTTCTTAAAGAATTGGCAGAGTAAGCCCTGTGGTTAATCTATTCACTTTTTATAGTGTTATTGTACATATACATGTTTTCAAATACATTTTTCATAAACAAACAGAAGCGCAAAAATGCGTTGATTACAGTAACATGTTTAATTTGCATTAAATCTACCGGTTCTCTTCATCTCTATTTGTTCTGGCCGTTTTATTGCCTCCTCGAGTACACAGTCATGTGATGCGTTACCACGGTAACGTCTCCTCGTGCAGAGGAGGGCTGCTCAACTGTCTGCCGATGAACATCCACACTTCCAGCATATTTACAACACTCACACCACACGCATACTTACAAACACTTCTAATTTAAGCAGTTGCCGTGCAACCAAATGCAAAATGCATGTAAGGTTTCGCGGATATATAGGAAACAAATGTACACATTAAATAATGCAGACTCATGCATGTGCATGTTTTAATATGTGTGTGTATGATAGTGACGTTGTGTGTACATGTGTTTTATTTGCTATGCATGACACAGGGAGTTACTCTGTTGCTCAGCAACTCAGCATCCTTAATTAGAATCACAGCTAAAGGTGAACAAACAGATTATTCTCACTGCGTGTGGCATACTGTGTAGATGACTTTTGATGCACAAGTAACTGTAAGTTTGCATTTGGGAGACATTTTATTTGATGTGTGTTTCCTGGGGATGGAACCCAAGACCGTTGTGTTGCTAACACAATGCTTTACCAACTGAGCTGTAGGAACACATGTTCATTTTGTGTGTGCGTGCCTGCGGATGAGTAATATATAATCTCTGAGTCATAGCTAGATATGACGTACTGTAAACATAAAATAAATTGTCTAAATATCTAAAATCACCAAACTGAATATAAGTGACCCTGACTATGAAAACCCAGCAAAAGTCTTATATTGTGATTACTGTTTATTACATAAAATCATCCTACATAATGTGAAGAATATTCTGTGAAAAATAACATTGATATCTTTAATATTGAATGAGTAAGAAATTATAGTGAAATGAATGGTTGAAATCAAAGAGCACTTATTGTCCGATTCATGATTTTACATTTCCTTTGGTGTCTAAGTGTGTATTAGTACATGTTAACAATATGCAAAAGGTACATACAAGTAAACGATAATGCGAGTTATCGTCTCCAGTGTAAATCTCTTTTTTTGGAATACAACAAACACACGGATTGTAGGCAACAGTTTACTTCCTGGGATTGGTGATGAAGTAAAGACCGACATTATCATAATTCCTCCCGCTTGGACTTGCAGACTGTAAGTTAACTCCTGTTAGCATTGCATTGTGAGCTAATCTTTCAAACATGGTCAGGAGCGTCACATTTCCGTTTGATGTCAGAGGTATTCAGGCCAATCACAACGTACAGATTAGCTGGCCAATCAAGGACACAGCGCTTTTCAAATCCATGTGTGTAAGAAGAGAGTAAAATCTGGAGCTACAAAAATTTGGAAAATAATGTGTTTTTAACCATAAACCACGCGAACACATTGTATTATACCAAATACACAAAATAACATTGTTTTTTAGCAATTAAATGGGTGCTCTTTAAAGCAACACTAAAGAGTTTTTGCTCTTTGCTCCCCCTACAGGTTGGAAGCAGAATTGTCCATTACCACTGTCGTAAAAAAATTAGCCTACTGCAGCAAAGCTGGCTCTGATTGGATTGTAGGTCCGCTGTAAAGCAAGTTTTTGTAGTTTTCACTGGAAACTTCTTTAGTGCAGTTTTGGCCAATAGAGGGCTGCAAAGCGAATGTGAAAGTGCCGTTCACCCTGTATCGAGTAGATGAACGACTGAAACTTTTTTGGAAACGTTATTTTAAGGTAAAACCACTGTTCTGCAAAGTTTGTCTTCAACCCTTATCAAACACACCTGCCAGAAATTTGTATGTAATTCTGAACACAGACATACACTACATAGATGCCACAGCACATAAATGCAGAGTCCTCCATATTGTGGAGGACAAAACTTTCCAATAAACAAAACTGATGAACAGGGGACCTGCGGTTTATTTAAATAAATAGCACAGAAGTCGTTTATTTCAATGATTAATGATCCACGTGAACTAATTTTTCAAAAAAATACTTATTGTCATGAGGAATTGTGAAAACACAGGCTCGTGAAGCATTGAAATTGGGCTAGACATTATTGTGCCTTTAAATATAGATAAACTGCAGCTCTTCTGTTTACTTGTATGTGTTTATAGGGCAATGTGCATATATGTTTATGGCCCAGAGGACTTGAATTAGCCGAATCATGTGTGTTGGAGGTAACTTCTGCAGGACGGTGGACCATCAGGAGGAGAATTGGACAACATTGACCTCCTATAGATTTATATGGTTATATAAAGGAATTATATAAGTATGCATTATTTTATTTGAAATTAAACACTGTAAAAAAAATTGCCAGTAACTTACTGTATTAAGATGTATGTGATTTACTAGCAACAGTTTGTTCAAAGTTAAATGAACATTAAACATTAACATCAAATATTTGTCTTTACAGAATAAATCTATAAAATAACAGCCTCATGCAAAGCATTCTGGCAACCAGAAATCCTTATCAACCCTTTTCTGTTTTTTCCTTCAGATTTTGGTTCCCAGAATGCTTTGCATATGGCTGTTATTTTAGTTTTTTTCTGTAAAGTTAAAGACTTGCTAATGTTTATTTAACTCTGTTTATCAAACGGTTGCCAGTAAATAACATCAATTTAAGTCTACAGTAAGTTACTGGCAAACAGCTGCAAGTAATACTGTAATTTCTACTGATTTGTTTTACAGTGAATGCACAAAAAATATATAGTTTATAACGTTTAGAATATAAAACTTGTATTTTTTTAAAGCAAGCTACAAAATGTTCATTAATTTTCTAACATCAGCTAGATGCAGCGCTTAACACATGACCGTACACATTACTGCAGGCTGTCTCTAAGGTTATTGAATTTTATTCCCACCCATTATGAGATAACAGAAGTAGGACGGATGTCAAGTGAACCTGTCACAATTATGCAGGCTTTGCAAAGAGAATGTTATTCAATACAGGAATTAACATGTTAACTACACATTTCCTTCACCTGTTAAGATGCCTTATTAATGTCTTAAAGGCACAGTAGCAGTCATTTTTTATTTAAAGCCACACACACAATGGTAATTAAAACTGAAATGTTTTGGTGTTTTTCTAGCTAAGTGGTAGAGTATTGCGTGAGCGGCGCAAAGGTTGTAGGTTCAAACCCAGGGAAATAAAGAAATATTTTTCAGAAAAACATCATTTTAAAAGATAATGTTTTAGACGGAGATACATGTTTTCAACCATGATAAGTAAATTCCTAAAGCGGTCATTTTTTTTCTTATAACGCGTTGTGTTTCTAGTTTCATGTGTTACAAAACTGATCAATCTACAAGTTATTTAATGCTCTAACACATCCTAAAGTTTGACTTCTCTGAGTCTTGACCTCTAAAAGCGCCTGCCAAGTATAACAAAAAGTGTAGTGTATTTGTGACAGTATTTTAAAGGATTAGTCCATTTTCTTAAAATAAATCCAGATATTTTACTCACCACCATGTCATCCAAAATGTTGATGTCTTTCTTTGTTCACTCGAGAAAAAAATATGTTTTTTTGAAGAAAACATTCCAGGATTTTTCTCATTTTAATGGACTTTAAGTTGCAGTTTCAACTGAGTTTCAAAGGACTCTAAATGATCCCAAACGAGGCATAAGGGTCTTATCTAGCGAAACGATTGTCGGGTGATTCTCACGAAACCATTGAAACACCACAGCACTAATGATTTTAGCTTTAAAATGTGTAATATAGTAACATTAAAAAGCATCAGAATTAACACAATACTGTGTTCTACCTTGCACAACGTGTGATTTCAACATACGAATTTATAATTGGAAATTTTATCTCATTTTCTGCTGAAATTCTCATTACCGCAATGTGTCCGGCTGTGTTTGAACATGCGTTATGTTGTAATTTAATCAAATTAACACAAAAATATTAAGAAAAAAATAAATGGATGTTTTGCTAGACTACTTTAGATGACAGAAAAAATATTTACTGAATATTCATGTATAATAATAATGAAGAAAAATTAGGAAAATGATGTGTCCATGCCTGATGTTCTCATCCTCCGCAACACTTTTTGAGAACAGTTTAAGCACACATACAGAATTTTAATAAAGTTTGATTTTGAGTGACCAAGCACATGGACCAGTTACTTCAAGATGGCTACCAGGTAAGATCATTTTTTTACAGTTAATTTGAAATATTGTCTTGTCAGAATGCTTACACGACATTTTGATTATCATTACCGCAACAGATGCTTATTAAATGTTAATTTAATTAATAGAAGCATAATACTTTGATTTTAAATGCATGTGCAGAATCTCCAAATTATGTTCTTTCAGGTTTGTCATGTCATTTTGAAAATATGTCAGTGTTGATGTTTTCTGACTGTTGCGGTAATGAGATTTTTTAGGACTAATTTTTTAAATTATGTTACAAAAAGTGTTAAATGATAAGTAAAAGTTTTTAAATTAATGTTCCCATTTACTCCAGACTTTGTTTTTCAATGTCTGGTGGGAAAAAAAGTAAATGTAAGCAATTTTTAAATTTTCATGCTTGACATTTTTAAAACCAAGTTTTCGTGAGAATCACCCTGTCATTTTTGGCAAGAAAAATAAAAAAGCACTTTTAAACTACAACTTCTCGTCTTCCTCCGGTTTAATTAATGATACTAATTAATGTCTTTGTGTCAGTTTATTGTTTATACAAGGAACAATTCCCACACACTATCTGCTTGCTGAAAAAAAAATTTATAATGAAAGTTGCGTTGCAATGTTTCGATCAACTGATCTTCATCAGGTTGCCTGATTATAAAGTTATAATTATAATAAAGCAATTTTTCATTTAAAATGTAATTTTCATGAAATATGACAAACTTCCGGTTTAAGACCCACCCACTTCCGGTTCCATCCGAATACAAATACGGATACAAATAATTTTGAGATTGTTACAGATACAAATACAGATACAAATACTGACTCCGCTGCACACCCCTAGACTGGACTACCATGCCTGTGAAAGGTACCACACTGTACTTCAGTGACAAAGAGCTGGGTAATTTTTGCTCTAGTTTAATATGTACCTGTATAAGTCTACACTCACACACACTTCCTGCTTTGTGCTTATCTTCTGGTCTCCAGTAAGAGCTGTAATCTACTGTTCCCTGAAACCAGCTGAGAAATACTGTGCTTTTAACATCCACATTCATAATAATAACCTCTAATGGTGCTACTGCTCTCTCTTTCTTTCAGTCTTTCTCTTATCCTCATTAGTACTTTATTACCCAGCATGCTTTACTGCAAGCCTGTAGTATACTGTTGTGTGTTTGTGAGTATGTGTCTGTCTGTGTAAGTGTGAGTGTAAAGGTTGATGTCCTGTAATGACTCATATTGTATTTATGCTCCCATTACAGCTAATATGCCCCCATCATTGATCAGACAAACAGCCAAGCCAGAGGTTACACGCATGCACGCATACACACACATCGTACCTTGTGATGCACTGTAAGTTGCTTTAGATAATAATTGGGTAATGCTTTGTATAATAATAATTATGTTTTTATGTTTCTGTTTGCGAATTTGCTCTTGACTAATCTTGTCTACAATGCAGTCTGATTTCATTGTGAAATTGGACACTGCTGGCATTTTGCACTATGGTATGAACATTAACTATGAGAGAACGTCCAGACGTTGGTATTATTGACTTCCCAAGCATGCTATGTTGTAATGCTAGACGTGTTGTATAAAAATATTTTTATTTATTTATTTATAGGAGTATTTTTATTAGTTGTTAAGTCATAATTTATGTTTTTTCAAATACTACCAATAGTATAAGGTGGTTTAGTCTTAGCCTCAGAAGTCACCCCCACGGACCGTTGGCTAAATGTTTGATGCACATGATGGCAAACTTTTCTGGAAAAACTCAGCTGCTTTGAAAGTCGTCCTCTGATTGGTTGAATCATACAGGATTTCTGGGAGACGTGCCTTATTTTTTAACGCTCCGCTTGGAAACAACACAAAGCTGAAACGTTTAGCGGCATAAAGTATTTTAAAGACGTCCAAGAGTTGTGCTTGATGCAATAAGTGGAATTTAAAAGAGGTATTTTAACGTGTTTGCCATGGTTGTTATGAATTTCAGAGACGTTTGTGAGTGAGAGGTTCCTTGCTCCTAAACACGACGCGTAATATGACCTTTTGGGCCATTTAAAGCAAACATGGTTCCCAGACCTCAGTATGAAGATCTGGCTACACATGACTAACGGTGGATTTGTTTGGCATGCATTGACACGCAAAATTTCTTTTTTAATGAATCTATACAAGGTTTATATTGGGGATGGACGATTAATCGTGATTAATCTATAGTAAAATAAAAAATAAAAGTTTCTGTTACATCATATATGTGAGTAAACTGTGTATAATAATTATGTATATATAAATATGCACATATGCATGTATAATTTTAAGAATAAAAATATATTTATATATGAAGTATTTATATTTATATAAAACAAAGTAAACATAAATATACAAATGTATATACACACATGTAAATATTTCTTACATATATACATGCATGTGTGTGCATTTATCAATACAAAGTTATTATACACAGTTCACACACGCACATATATGATGTAATCAAAAACTTCTATTGTGCTATAGACGGTTTCATCAGACGCACGTCGCTGACGAGATACACGTCTGGATCCGAACTTTACTTCTGGTTTCGTTTTTTTAATGGTCTGACTAGTTGCTAAACTGATCTCTTGAACAAATGCCTCGTTGAAAATAACAAATGTTTTGGTTTCCTAATCTATGTGTTGTTTTTTGCTTGTTATATAAATAAACTAGGTTTAAAGAACTTTGTTGTTATTTATTCTTAGCGGAGTTTACTGGAAGTTACGTGCGGACCACGACAGCCACTTGTTTATGTTATTACTGTACTGCTGAAACAGTGTATTAATGGTTATGCATCCCTAGTTTATATACAATAAATCAGTTTCTCAATCATAGAATCCTCTTAAAAAAATAAGGTACTGTATGTCTTGGCTGCCGGTCACAAGTGTCAGAAAATTTAAGCTGCTGTAAGTGGCTTTGTTCACCAAGGTTAAGTCGATAACTGAGAAAGTGCCTCCTACTGTAGCAACAATGCAATTAATCTATTTAAAAAAATAATTACATGCTGGAGCTGTGGCCGTGCAGACGGCATTTATACTCTGAGTCTGAACACACTAAACAGGCTGGAGATGCTCTTAAAGAAAATCTTAAAGAGAGAGAGAGAGAGAGAGAGAGAGAGAGAGAGAGAGAGAGAGAGAGAGATGTGAGCATTAGATGATATTAGTGTGGTGGATGCTAAAAGCCTTTACTGCAGACCAGATGCTGAGCATGAGCATGTACCTGTGTGTGTGTGTGTGTGTGTGTGTGTGTGTGTGTGTGTGTGTGTGTGTGTGTGTGTGTGTGTGTGTGTGTTGTGTGTGTGTGTATAAAAAGAGTATATGTAACCATGGAAACAGCAGAGATATAACCTACAAATGTGAAACCATAGTTACGATGCCAACAGGTCAATTGACAAATGGAGTGAAAATAATAAAGGAAGTATGTGAGTCACTGAGTCAGTAAGTCTGTGTGTGTGTGTGTGTGTGTGTGTGTGTGTGTGTGTGTACCTGGTAATTATCACGTTGTGGGGACCAACTGTCCCCACAAAGATAGGAATACCAGTGTTTTTGTGACCTTGTGGGGACATTTTGATGTCCCCATGAGGAAACAAGCTTATAAATCAAACAGAATGATGTATCTTGAAAATGTGAAGTAGTAGAAGGGTTTCTGTGATGGTTGGGGTTAGGGAATGGGGTAGGTTAGGGGAATAAAATATACAGTTTGTATGGTATAAAATGTATTACGTCTATGGAATGGAAACCTGTGTGTGTGTGTGTGTGTGTGTGTGTGTGTGTGTGTGTGTGTGTGTGTGTGTGTGTGTGTGTGTGTGCGCGTGCGTGCGTGCGTGCGTGCTAGCTACAATAAAATATTCTTGTATTTATATAAAAAAATACAAGGCAACACAAAAAGCATGAAAAAATCTTGTGATCTATTAAATACAAATTCAGTTTACAACAAAACGAGTAAATTATAAAGGACATTTTTTATTAAATAATTTGAGTATTTGCGTAAGAAGTCAAATTTGGTCCTAAACATCCATGATTCGATAAACCTTTGATGGGGACAATGTGAGCGTGTACTATTGTTTGCATGAAATTCAGGAGAAATTCAATGTAAGTGGAGTATACGGTCAGGTTTCTGATTACCAATGGTAAAAAAAAATGTACAAGCTCAGCATATGTTAGAGATTTGATGTTCTGTGTGTGTATACAATACGTATTTGTCTCTACATGTATGCGTGTGTGTATAGACCAACCCCCTCTGCTGGTGAAGTGATTGTTTATAGCAGGCCTTTCAGAGAAATACAATTTTATCATGATTCAGCTATTGTATCCATAGCAACAAAAGATTTAATATAATAAAAGTCTAGCCCTTTTTTGACATCCTTGTATTCGTTTTGACTTATGTTTATGCATTTTACAGTACCAGCAAATATGGGTGGGTGTGATTTAAAGTTGAGTCACCTGAAAGTGTTGAAATGAATTAGTAGTTAATTATTTAATCATTTAAATTAGTCCTAGTTTTAAAAAAGATAATCAGAGACAGACTACAGTCACACACAGTATAATTAATAGTGTTCCTTACGCTCTTAGAAATAAAGGTACAAAAGTTGTCACTGGGACAGTACAATTTCAAAAAGATACACCTTTGTACCCAAAGAGTGCATGTTAGTACTTCAAAAGTACATATTGGCAATTCAAAGATACATATTTGTACCTAAATGGTACATATTAGGACTTTTATTTGAGGGTACTCCCCCTGTGACAGCTTTGTACCTTTATTTTTGACAGTGTACGAAATTTACCATGGTTTTACTACAATAAAAAACATGGTTCCTCCTATAGTTAAACCATGGTTACCACAAAATAACCATGTATGTGCTGCAAAAACCATGGTTAAACCATGGTTACTGCAGTAAAACCATGGTTTTGCCAAATGTAAAAGGGTTAGTTCACCCCAAAATGAAATTTTATCATAAATCACTTACTCCTGTGCCGTTCTAAACCATAAGAACATTTTTTTATATTTTTGAACAAAAACTTGACTGGCTTGTGTGTCCCTTAGACTTTACAATTCTTTTCCCAGAAAAGAAGGAAAGGCATCGCCAAAAAGGTCCATGAACCATCAGTAGTTCAATAAAAATATTATGAAGCGACGAGAACACTTTTGTGCGCTAAGAAACCAAAACGAAAATTTTTATTCAACACTTTGTTTTTCTCCTTGATCATTCAGTGCATGTTTATGAGCAGACTATGGTGCATGCTGCTAAAACAGTTGCAAATGTTTCTTGTTTCTTCCTTTTTTTATTAAAGCCATTATGCAAACATTGTAAACAATACTTAAAAAGCAGCTATCGTCCGATTCAGGATTTTACATTTCCTGTAGTGTGTAAGTGTGTATTAGTACATGTTAACAATATGCAAAAGGTACAAACTCCAAAGTAAACGATGACGCAAGTTGTCGTCTTTAACGTAAATCTCTTTTCTTGGACTACAACAAACACACGGATTGTGGGCAACAGTTTACTTCCTGGCATTGGTGATGTTGACAACTCCGACATTATCATAATTCCTCCCGATTCGGACTCACAGCCTTTAAATTAACTCCTGTTAGCATTGCATTGTGAGGGAATCTTTCAACCATGGTAAGGAGCGTCACATTTTCGGCTGACATCAGAGGTATTCAGACCAATCACAACGAACAAATTAGCTGGCCAATCAGAGACAGAACTTTTCAGATCGATGAGCTTTGTACAAAATCAGTGCGTTTCAGGAAGACAGGATATCTGGAGCTACAAAAATGTACAGTGTCTGGAAAATAATGTGTTTTTGAACCATAAACCACGCAAACAAATTGTATTATACCAAACAATACACAAAATAACGTATTTTTTTAGCAATGAAATAGGTGCCTTTTAAACAGCCCGTATAAATGCACACATTACTTGCCAGCAGATCACATCAGCAGCATGCGCCGTATTCTGGTCGTGAACTGAGTGTCCGAGGAGGGGAACAAATTGTTGAAGGAATTTTTTGTTTTGTTTTCTTTGCGCACGGGGGTGTTCTTGTCGCTTCATAATGTTATTGTTGAGCTACTGATAAAACATGGGCCTTTGGTTCTTTTTTGGAAAAGAATTGTAAATCAAACTGAAGTCTATGGGACAGTCACAAGCCTTTTTGTCAAAAAATATCTACAAAATGTGTTCTGAAGACAATTGGAGGACTTGGTGGTTTACAATGACACAGGGGTAAGTGATTAATGATAAAATTGTCATGTTGGGGTGAATTAACCCTTTAATCAATACACCAAAAACCATGGGTACTATAAAAAACATGGTTAATTTTCGTAAGTGGTATATTGCACAATATTATACAGTATATTGTAAATAACTGTAACATTAAAACAATGAAACATTAACTTTCTACACAACAACACCCTGATATAAATGTTGACGTCCTTAGCAGAATTCAGTCATGTCAGTATTTATTTTTCATGTTACTAAGTGCTGCAAAAATCCTTTTACAAAAGCACAGAGTCAAAAGCGGCTTATAGATATTTTAACAAAAACCTGTTTTCCATTTTTAGCTATTTTTAGCAAAAGGAGCGAGAGCGTGCTTATAATCAATTTATGAAAGTTGCATATCACACCCTCGATGTTGTGATTGACAGCAGTGCAAAAAAGCAATGACACAGCCCGACGTGTTAGCGTTATAGGCAGATTTCTTGGAAGCAGATGGTAAGACTTTTTTTTTAAGTGCGATCCAGGTGTAGCAAAGAGTGAAAAATAAGCCTTTTTTGCAATTTGAGCATTTATGTTACATTGACACTAGCATTGGGCTGTTTGCACACTAGAGGGTACATAGAATACTTTTTGCATGTACACTGTTAGAAAAAATGCCCAACAAAATTGTCTTAAGCTGGCAGTACGCTATATTAAAAAGATCATAATATGTACCATTTAGATATGTATGTATTTGGTATCAAAATGCAGGCTACCTTTGAGGTACTAATGTATAAGGTAGGAAGACAGCTAGGGACCATTTTTGACCATTTTTACAGACAGTGTTAAGTGAACATCATTTGAATAGGTGAACCAACTGATATGTAAGGGATTATGTATAGGCAGCAGGTTGTTATCGCAGAAATAAGCCCCGGCAGTGTGATCGGATTTGAAAACACAACGCAACCCTGCTGTGCTCACAGATGCCGTCTACACAGTCTTAGTTGTAAACTGAAAAGAATAAACTATATGGCTCTGTGGTAATATCAACTTATGTTGGTATCTGTTTATTGGAGTACATCAACCAGCCAAACACAGTAACATATGTGTAGGTGCAGTATATGCATTCTGGTCATTCTACATCCACCATGTTTTGATTGTCATGTGACCCGTGTGTTTGTTCACCTGTTATGTACAACAACTGTAAAAAAAACTTGTTAAAGGTGCCAAAGAATGCATTGAAATAATATGTTAAATTGTTCTCTGATATCTACATAGAAGGTATGTGACTTTATAAAGTGCAAAAATTATCCAGAGATGCCCATTTACACTTGTAGGATTTGCCCCCAGAAAGAAATGGTCTACTATTACCTTATTTGAAAGGGTCATGAATATTAATGTTGAGCTCTGCTCTTATTGGCTGTTTCTCAGAGCAGCTCGTTCGAGTAGCTGTGTGTGTGTGTGTGTGTAAACCGACCTTATGTCTTAGCCTGTATCAGACAAAGATACAGAATTCGAGGAATTATCAATTGTTTGGAAATTGTTAAAGGAATAGTCTACTCATTTTCAATATTAAAATATGTCACTACCCCAACTAAGAATTGTTGATACATCCCTCCACCATCCGTGCGCATGCACGCAAGCGCTGGAGCGCGCTGCGACGCCTCGCCAGCATTTAGCTTAGCCCCATTCATTCAATGGTACCATTTAGAGATAAAGTTAGAAGTGACCAAACACATCAACGTTTTTCCTATTTAAGAGGAGTAGTTATACGAGCAAGTTTTGTGGTACAAAACAAAACGTAGCGCTTTTCTAAGCGGATTTAAAAGAGGAACTATATTTTATGGCGTAATAGCACTTTTGTGAGCACTTCGACTCGGCGCAGTAACACCCTCCCTCTCCCATTATGAGAGTGAGAAGGGGAGCGGACTTTTCAGGCGAGTCGAAGTACTACCAAAAGTGCTATTACGCCATAAAATATAGTTCCTCTTTTAAATCCGCTTAGAAAAGCGCTACGTTTTATTTTGTACCACCAAACTTGCTTGTATAACTACTCGTCTTAAATAGGAAAAACGTTGATGTGTTTGGTCACTTCTAACTTTATCTCTAAATGGTACAATTGAATGAATGGGGCTAAGCTAAATGCTATCGAAGCGTCGCAGCGCGCTCCAGCGCTTACGTGCACGCACACAGATGATAGAGGGATGTATCAACAGTTCTTAGTTAAGGTAATAACATATTTTAATGTTGAAAATGAGTAGACTATTCCTTTAATGGACATTTCTGAGTGGTAAGTTTGTGTTTTTTCAGTATGGACCTGCAAAAGGTAACTGTAACGGCAATAGTAGAACTTCAGCTTAAATGCTAGCATATAGCATTAAAGGAATATTCCATTTTCTTAAAAGAAAAATCCAGATAATTTACTCACCACCATGTCATCCAAAATGTTGATGTTTTTCTTTGTTCAGTCAAGAAGAAATTATGTTTTTTGAGGAGGACATTGCGGGATTTTTCTCATTTTGATGGACTTTAATAGACACCAACAATTAACACTTAACTCAACACGTAACAGTTTTTTTCAAAAGAGTTTCAAAGGACTATAAACAATCCCAAACGAGGCATAAGGGTCTTATCTAGCAAAACGATTGTCATTTTTGACAAGAAAAATAACAAATATACACTTTTAAAGCACAACTTCTCGTCTAGATCCGGTCGTGATGCGCCAGCGTGACCCCAGGCAATGCGTCATGCCGTCAAGAGGTCACAGAAGATGAACGCGAAACTCCGCCCCAGTGTTTAAAAGTTTGTTGAAAGAGGACCGTTCTGACGTTGTTGTATGTCAACTGATACTAATTAATGTATTTGTGTCAGTTCATTGTTTACAATGGTCCGCAAATGTGCGTTTTATATATGTAACACGTGACCTCCCTACGTCACTGCGCATTTACTTTAGGTCGCGCTGGACTGGATCTAGACGAGAAGTTGTGCTTTAAAAGTGTATATTTGTTATTTTTCTTGTAAAAAATGACGGTCTTTTTGCTGGATGGGACCCTTGTGCCTCGTTTGGGATTGTTTGTAGTCCTTTGAAACTCCGTTGAAAAAAACTGTTACGTGTTAAGTTAAGTGTTAAGTGTTGGTGTCTATTAAAGTCCATTAAAATGAGAAAAATCCTGCAATGTTTTCCTCAAAAAACATAATTTCTTCTCGACTGAACAAAGAAAGACATCAACATTTTGGATGACATGGTGGTGAGTAAATTATCTTGATTTTTCTTTTAAGAAAATGGAATATTCCTTTAACTAATTTAATGTTGGGGTGTACATCATAACTGTAACGTCACAGTTGGTGTTATGTTGAGATTGGCCTGTTTTCCAACGGTCTTTTGCATGCATGAGGTTTCCATAGGAGGAAACAATCGTGTTTGAGGCTCACAATATGTTGTTATTCATCTATGCCTATACATTCTACGGCACCTTTAAACAAGTACAATTTAACCACAAGGGATCAATTGTTTGGGCCTCGAGGAATAGAAAAGTATCCATCCGATGCATAGCCTACTGAGAAATTTCGGTGGAAGCGGCAGACCATCTGGATATTTATCATACTGAGATTTCAGACATACTGATTTTCATATATAATATAGTGTGGAGGTATGTATGTGATTTAGGACGCGGGGACTGGCTAAACCAATGGTACAGTAGTACATCGGTTACAAATACATTCTTTACTTTATTCATTTAATGCTTCAATTTTTAAAGTCTGGTCTATTCTCTCGTTTCTCAACAGGTTTCTGATCGTTTTAGGATGTCTCATTTTATCGATTTTATCAACGTTTAAAGAACACGAGAAAGACTCTGCTTATGGGCTGTTCATTCTGGTAAATCTTCTGTTCATAGCCAATCAATGTTATGTGTGAATGAGATTGAATGTTTTTTTCGATAAGTGTATGTCTTTTTCACTTGTA
This sequence comes from Misgurnus anguillicaudatus, assembly GCF_027580225.2. NCBI lineage: Eukaryota > Metazoa > Chordata > Actinopteri > Cypriniformes > Cobitidae > Misgurnus > Misgurnus anguillicaudatus. Next base: position 42,111,406 of record NC_073338.2, on the reverse strand, counting down.
GGAAGCATCTACTATCGTTATTTTTGGAGGAGAGTACGCATTGAGGATATGGGCCGCTGGCTGCTGCTGTCGATATAAGGGCTGGAGAGGGCGACTCAAATTTGCACGCAAACCCCTGTGTGTCCTGGGTAAGTAAAAGACACGGTTTCACAAAGCACACATGGATTAAAACCACACAGTTACCTAACAAAATGTACACACTCTACACTTAATTGTGAAATCCAAGTCTCATAGTCTACTTATAAGGTTTTGAGAGCAAGAAACTGCGATTGGGTGATTCTCACGAAATTCAGATTTAGAAGGTGTCTAGCATCAGAATTTTTAAAAACCACTTGAAGCCAATTTTTTTTTGCACATATAAGATTAAGGTCTGAACTTACTATAACCATTATTTTTAGAGGATTACATTTTTTTGTACATTTTTTAGATTATCATTATCAAAAAAAGCTTTACCACAACATGATATTACATTAAATATATGCATTTACAAACTCATGTTTCGGTAATGAGAACTAAAAAGTTGTCTATGTACTATGACAAACAAAATTACAACTTTTATCTGGAGAGAAAAAATAAAAACTGCCTACCTGGTAGCCATCTTGAGTGTCACAGTCAATTATGTCCCTTCCGACAATTTTTTTTTAAAAATGTTTGTTCCTTGAGGGCTTAAACAATGATTGAAAATTGTTGTGGAGCATGAGAAAATTGGTCTTGGACACATTTATATTCCTTATAATTGTCTTTACATTTACCAATGATCACCAAATACCACATGTTTCTTTACTGTAAATGTTTATAGTATAACATCCACTGAAGCTTTTAATTTTTTTGATTTTTTAATTATAAATATTTCTATGTCAAAGAACCCAAATCCGGTCATGGACACGTTGCGGTAATGAAAATTTTCCCCTTAATTGTGGACAAAACAACAAAATTGGTTTGTATGATGTATTTTGAAATCATGTGCAAAATAGTACATGAAGAGATGTTTGTTACTGTATGCTTCTTATTTTGATAGCATTTACTTTTTTATCAAAATGTTTCATGACACCTCATAAGTCTAATTTCGCGAGAATCACCCGATTTCAAATATTGGTTTCGTATTGATTTTAGTCTTTGACATGATCTTACTCAATCGATATTAAAGATATCAAAGTTATTTTTTCACAGAATGTTCTTTGCAAACAGTAAATCACAAAAAATGACTTTAGATGGGTTTTTACAGACAGGGTCACGAGTAAACATATCAGATTTTTACAGCATCTGATAGAAAGTGTATATTATTTAAAGAATATTCCATTTTCTTAAAAGAAAAATCCAGATAATTTACTCACCACCATGTCATCCAAAATGTTGATGTCTTTCTTTGTTCAGTCGAGAAGAAATTATGTTTTTTAAGGAAAATATTGCAGGATTTTTCTCATTTTGATGGACTTTAATAGAGCCCAACAACTCAACACTTGACGGTTTTTTTCGGCGGAGTTTCAAGGGACTATAAACGATCCCAGGCGAGGCATGGGGGTCTTATCTAGCAAACGATTGTCATTTAGACAAGAAAAATGGAAAATATCCACTTTTAAACCACAACTTCTCATCTTGATCCGGTCATGATGCGCCAGCTGACCCCACGCAATACGTCATGACGTCAAGAGGTCACAGAGGACAAATGCGAAACTCCGCCCCAGTGTTTACAAGTGTGTTGAAAGAGGACCGTTCCTACGTTATTGTATGTCAACTGATAATAATTAATGTCTTTCTGTCAGTTTATTGTTTACAATGGTCCGCAAATGTGTGTTTTATATATGTAACAAGTGACCTCCCTACGTCACCACGCATTTACGTTAGGTCGCACTGGACCGGACCTAGACGAAAAGTTGTGGTCCAAAAGAGCATATTTTTTATTTTTCTTGTCAAAAATGACAATCGCTTCGCCAGACAAGACCCTTATGCCTCGTTTGGGATCGTTGATAGACCTTTGAAACTCCGTTGAAAAAACTGTTAAGTGTTGAGTTAAGTATTAAATGTTGGGCTCTATTAAAGTCCATTCAAATGAGAAAAATCCTGGAATGTTTTCCTCAAAAAACATAATTTCTTCTCGACTGAACAAAGAAAGACATCAACATTTTGGATGACATGGTGGTGAGTAAATTATCTGCATTTTTCTTTTAAGAAAATGGAATATTCCTTTAAAACAAACTTTGATCATCTTCTTGAATTTTTTTCAAATACTTTTAATGATTTTAGTAGATATGGGTAGTCTAACTGAATAAACACTGGTTTAGGCACATTCATTCTGGACGTGTTTTATCACCTTATACCTAACAAACTATCCCTTTAAAACTATCCCTTTAAATATCCAACTGCTTATAGGAGCCCCTGTACATTTAGAAACCCTTGTGCTAAGGGTCATTTCTATGTTTTCTCAGACATCTTTGTGCTGATCGCTTCGGTACCTGTGGTTGTAACCAGTAACCAGGGAAATGTGTTGGCCACGTCGCTGCGCAGTTTGCGTTTCCTGCAGATTCTTCGGATGCTACGGATGGACCGCCGTGGAGGAACCTGGAAACTGCTGGGATCTGCAATATACACACACAGCAAGGTACACAGTCAGGATGAGATGTACACAAGTAAGAAATGCATGGATCAATAATATCCTCTCAAAAGACCAGAATGAATTTTCATGTTCATTCATTCTGGTATATGCCAGTTTAGTGCTGGTCTTAGTGATGAACCAAAAGAGCCACATTGCAAAAAATGTTGGAAGGTTAAAATGTTGCGGTTCATAAAAAACATACGTATTTTGATTAATGTGCATGTGCTACTTCAGTCAATCATGTCAAGTGAATAGCACACGCATACAAACTCCCACCCCTCATAAACCGCTGGGGTGGGCAATATAGACAATTCAAGACGCACACAAATCCAAACACCCTTCTATATGGAAACTGCTATGGTCTGCACTATACGCACACAAGGCACACACAAGCACAAGCAATCCTATATCAGTGTCAGATGATGTTACAGGTCTAATCAGCAATACTGCGTACAAGTAACCTCTGAAGAAAAACACATGAACACAGACAGAGTGCAACAAGCAAGCAAGAGCCCAGCAAACCAGCTTAATTCAAGCTGTTTTATCATCAGGCAAGTACGACAGCAATGACTGTGTGACTTTGCAGGAGCTGATCACAGCATGGTACATCGGTTTCCTGTCATTGATCTTGGCTTCCTTTCTGGTCTACCTGGTTGAGAAAGATGACAACTCCCCAGATCTCCCAGATTTCGATGGCGAGTCCCCAACATCAACCCCACAGGACTTTGACACCTATGCAGACGCCCTCTGGTGGGGACTGGTGAGAAATGCACACAGCACTTGCATACATTCATGATCAAACAAGAGACAAAATGCCTCTGTTACAAAAGAAGAGTATGGTTTACAATACAAATTTTAAATGACTGTAAAAACTTTGCAATCATATGAATCCAAGATCTGTACGTTGAATCTGCCTGTCGGCCTCAAACTCTGCACCTACAAATGTATGGATAATAAAGAATAAATATTTTACAACTTTTAAAAAAAGTCACAAGTATAAAAATATATTTAACATGCTTTTAAAGTCACACCTATTGAAAGGAAACACACATTAAAATATAGACTCGACATTTTAAATACTCTTATTTTGCTTATTTTTAATATTATCGGTTATCGGTCTGATAGCAAAATTAGGCCGATAAATGAAAGAAGATAAATGATGGATTATTTTGGTTTGTTGAACCACTTCACTTGCTCATTGCTGGCCATCTGGAGTTTTGATTGGTGCTTTCTGTGACATAGCACGAAGATGACATGTGTTGTGGGCTTAAGAAGAGTATGCTAGTCTAGCGCAAAGACAAGATGTCCGCGGTCTGCAAGTTTTTCATTGTGAAAATAAAATGAATATTTATCGGCCTATAGATATCGGTTATTGGCCCCCAAATTTAAAGAGTTATCGGTTATCGGTATCGGCCAAAATTTCCATATCGGTGCATCCCTAATTTTTAGTTTATGTTAGCTAATGCATTTACTAATGTAAACAAATACAACCTTATTGTAAAGTGTTACCATTTTACTTCTGTTTCAGATCACCTTGACAACCATTGGTTATGGTGACAAGACCCCAAAGACGTGGGCTGGGCGTCTTCTGGCCGGGACCTTTGCTCTTATTGGTGTGTCGTTTTTTGCTCTTCCAGCTGTGAGTGCAACTCGATCTGTTTCGGTTCCTGCTATTGAAAATTCTAGCGTGAATTTTCATATCAGCATTTTTATAAGAAGTTTCTATTTGTGTTCGTAGGGTATTCTAGGTTCTGGGCTTGCTTTGAAAGTTCAGGAACAGCACAGACAGAAACACTTTGAAAAACGTAGACATCCTGCGGCTTCATTAATACAGGTACATAACCGAGCATTTCTCAACGCCACACACCACAACAGAGCATTTCTCACAACACACACCATGCATTTCTTAACAACACACCTGAGCATTTCTCAAAAACACACACCACAACTGAGCATTTCTCAACAACACACACCTCAAATGAGCATTTCTCACAACACACACCTCAAATGAGCATTTCTCAACAACACACACCACAACTGAGCATTACTTAACAACTCACACGACAACCGAGCATTTCTCAACAACACACGCCACAACTGAGCATTTCTAAAAACACACCTATGCATTTCTTAACAACACACCTGAGCATTTCTCAACAACACACACCACAACTGAGCATTTCTCACAACACACACCTCAAATGAGCATTTCTCAACAACACACACCACAACTGAGCATTACTTAACAACTCACACGACAACCGAGCATTTCTCAACAACACACGCCACAACTGAGCATTTTTAAAAACACACCTATGCATTTCTTAACAACACACCTGAGCATTTCTCAACAACACACACCACAACTGAGCATTTCTCACAACACACACCTCAAATGAGCATTTCTCAACAACACACACCACAACTGAGCATTTCTCAACAACACACACCTCGACTGAGCATTTCTCTACAACACACACCTCAACTGAGCATTTCTCAACAACACACACCACAACTGAGCATTTCTCACAACACACACCTCGACTGAGCATTTCTCAACAACACACACCTCGACTGAGCATTTCTCAACAACACACACCTCGACTGAGCATTTCTCAATGACACACACCTCGACTGAGCATTTCTCAACAACACACACCACAACTGAGCATTTCTAAAAACACACCTATGCATTTCTTAACAACACACCTGAGCATTTCTCAACTAAACACACCACAACTGAGCATTTCTGAACAACACACACCACAACTGAGCATTTTTCAAAAACACACACCACAACTGAGCATTTCTCAACAACACACAGCACAACTGAGAATTCTCAACAACACACACTACAACTGAGCATTTCTCAACAACACACACCTCGATTGAGTATTTCTCAATGACACACACCTCAACTGAGCATTTCTCAACACCACACACCACAACTGAGCATTTCTAAAAACACACCTATGCATTTCTTAACAACACACCTGAGCATTTCTCAACTAAACACACCACAACTGAGCATTTCTGAACAACACACACCACAACTGAGCATTTTTCAAAAACACATACCACAACTGAGCATTTCTCAACAACGCACACTACAACTGAGCATTTTTCAACACCACACACCACAACTGAGCATTTCTAAAAACACACCTATGCATTTCTTAACAACAAACCTGAGCATTTATTAACAACACACCTGGGCATTTCTCAACAACACACAGCACACCCGAGCCTTTCTCAACAATACACCTGAGCATTTGTCAACAACACACAGCACACCCGAGCATTTCTCAACAACACACCTGAGCATTTCTCAACAACATACAACACACCCAAATGTTTCTTAACAAAACACATGAGTGTTTCTCAACAACACAAACTACACACCTGAACGTTTTCCAACAACACACCTGACCATGTTTCATTTTAATGATATTGTTTCATTATCACCAGCATCATCTGCCCCATTTTAGGCTGCATGGAGATATTATGCCACTAATCCAATCAGAGAAGACCTCATAGCTACATGGAGGTTCTACGAGACTGTGATATCTCTGCCATGCTTCAGGTATCACACACATACACAACAACACATACATGTATGTATCATTTAAGTTGAATTAGATTTACGTTGGTCATCCTCATGGTTTCTTGTTACGTCTTGGTTATTTTTCTGATTTCAGTGATACGCATAACAGATGATGCACATCGCCAGTTTCATTCTCATGAATTTCATTTATTTATTTATTTCTATATCTATATCTGTGTTTATGTCTGCATGCAGAGACAACGTCATCTAGAAGTCAACTAAAGGTTTCAGTGAGGTACTTACAGTACATGTTTGCGTGGACAATTTTCTGATCCATCATAAGTACAATTTTAATCCATTTAGTTTGAGCCTGAACAGGAGATGTTTAATACCTGTGTGTGTGTGGTTTACGGGGACATAAAGTGTGTATAATGACATGCTTATATTGCCATAAATAATACAGAGAGTGTCCCTGTAAACTGAACAGCTTAAAAAACATACTAAATAGTATTTTTTCATAGATTAAAGATGTTTTGTAATGGTTGGAGTTAGGGATTGGGGTAGGGGAATAGAAAATACAGTTTGTACAGTATAAAATACATTGCATCTATGGAATTGTCCCTGTAAACTGTGTGTGTGTGTGTGTGTGTGTGTGTGTGTGTGTGTGTGTGTGTGTGTGTGTGTGTGTGTGTGTGTGTGTGTGTGTGTGTGTGTGTGTGTGTGTGTGTGTGTGTGTGTGTGTGTGTGTGTGTGTGTGTGTGTGTGTGTGTGTGTGTGTGTCGAAGTGAAAAAGTCTTTTTTTAAAAAGTCTAAGTCAATAGACCCAGCATTTGTATCATACTGTGATTCAGTTTTAGTATTTTTTTTAGATCAAGCGTAAATTTGTAATAAGTAAAAAAATTTATACAGTATACAGCACTGCAATTCTATGATATGCTACCCTGGACCACAAAACCAGCCATAAGGGTAAATATTATCAAATTGAGATTTATGTATCATCTCAAATATAAATAAATACACTTTCAATTGTTGCATGGTTTGTTAAGATTGGATAATATTTGGCAGAAATGCAACTATTTCACAATTTGAGGGTGCAAAAAAATCTTAACATTGAGAAAATAACTAGCGTCCGGTAACGCCGCCATCTTAGACTCCTCTGTATTCAGGAGAGAGTATCAGCGTAGTGTACGCACTTTTCTTAGTGACGTATGACAAATTCAGAAAACCCTCCATAAACTGCATACGCTCTCATCTTGAATGCGGACGTGACTCAGATTGCGGTGTTACCGGAAGCTAGTTATTTTCGGTTTTAAATTTGGATATTCCTACAACAACACCACACGGATTACCCACAGAAGACCTTTGTTATCATCGTGGAGCCGTTTGGATTTATTTTGTAAAGGATGGATGCACATTTTTTGTACTTGAAGGACGTGGACCCCGTAAAATAACTGAAAATGTGTTCGTCTGAAAAAACGATGGGCTTATGCATCTCAGACAGCTTGGGATGAGTAAAACGTGAGTTTAATATAATTTCTGGCCGAACTATCCATTTAAGGTTTTGTGGTCAAGGGTCACAAATTGCATCCTCTTTTGTACATGAGACATATTTATAATACCGCATTTTCCGGACTATAAGTCACACTTTTTTCATTGTTTGGCGGGTATAGGAACTAATAGTCAGGTGCAATTTATACGTCAAAATTATTTCATATGAACCAAGAGACAACATTACCGTCTAGAGCCGGGAGAGTCCGCTATATGCTGCTCCTGTATTTATGTAATTCAATGGATTCAGTGATGCGGAATGACTTCGGGACCTTTTTGAACTTGATTTGGCTTATCCCTGTTAATTTAGCCTATTCAGCCTCCCAGGTATGTTCTGTATGCTATTGTTTATGATGTAAATTACTGTTTATGTTACTTTTACATGTACGGACACCTATTCAGCCTGCTGTTCTGTGCTATTGTTTAGTTGAATAACTTGCCTTTTCAGATTAAATGTCTGTTCTTCGACTTGGATGTTGTTAAATCATTTTGTAAATAAATGCGACGTATAGTCCAGTGCGACTTGTATATGTTTTTTCCTCTTTAAAACACATTTTTGACTGATGCGACTTATACTCCGGACGACTTGTAGTCCGAAAAATACGGTAATTATTTGAATCTTTGGCGTAAATAGACCTTATTGGTCCATCTGGTGTAAATGGATCTTGCTTGATTTCAGAGACCATTTGCGTGGTTTTGTTATGAATGTGATCTGGCAACAAAACTAAATTTGTGTTTTCCTGTTTTCTACAGGAAGGATCCTCTTGAGGTGATGGCAAGGTAAGTCTCCCCCCTTCCTCTCTCTCTTTCTCTCTATTTCTCTCACAAACACACACACTCCTCCTATCTCTTGCTCACTGTTTTAAAGATTTACAGCATCTCTGAGAACTGTGAGATTAATGTATGTTTCCTTAAATAACTCCTAATAACCACCACCTTCATTAATTCAGTGCCAAAGGCGTAATGACCAGCAGTGCGTGTGAGAGAGAGAGCGAGAGAAAAGAGAGAGAGAGGAGTGAGAGGTTGTTTCTTAGTTATGGGACATGTGGACAGTGCTTCAATATGAGATATAACAGAGACCATTAGAAAAGAGTGAATTATGTGCCACTGATAGATGATGCTGTCCGAGCAGAGCGAGAAAATGCGTGCGTGGGTATTTAATGGATGGCTGGACGTGTGACGTCAGTGTCACTTTGTGGGAAATGATGGGAAGTGTTAATAACCATCTACCAAGACGGACAGAGATGAACTGTGTATATAATAATCACGGGCAGCAGTTGTCCTTCACCTGACAGTACAATTATTCAAAGAAGAAAGATTTAGAGATCGAGAGGAGAAATATCTGGACAGGTAATGTCGGACTGAGAGCCGTGCTTGTTCGTACAGCCCGTCCCGAGAACTGTAATCCATGTTCAATCCTGATCCGAGATCAGATTACACATTTATACTGCTAATGCCCCGTGCAAAAACACACACGCACACATACACCAGACATTTACTTACACGCACAGGTTGAAAAGCAGGTGGATGAAAAAGTCATAGGCTGACATTATCGCTTCCAGTGACCTACAAAACAAAGTCCAATGAAACGCTGATGTGCTCCGTATGGCTCAGTGGTACAGCATTGCGTTATCCCTTTAAGTAGGTCATGAATCACGATATTGTGCTTGAATCGTTTGTTCATGAAACTTGTGCGATTCTTCTCTTCCCGACTGTTCTCACGGTGTCTCTCTCTTTCTTTCTGTATGTCCAAAAAGCTATTTTCTACAGCACACACACATGAACACAGACAGAGTCAGTTTTCAAAACCCGGTTTGAATCATCTATAGATGGATTGTGTGTGTGGGAAAGTGTTGTGACAGTAACTGTTTGGTAATCGTCCATAATTGTGGAGCATTTTAGTCTCTTAAAGATGTTTCATCCTCTCTCACCACTTCAGTCTTCTTCTTTTCACTGTACTCAAGAGAGTCTATGTATGCTGCAGTGCATTGTCTTTGTGTGTATTAGTGTGATTGTGTGTGTGTCTGTCCTTCGGGACACTTAGCAGTAGAATGCCCTGCGTTGTTTCTTGGGTAGGGTTTGGTTTCTCCGGCAGGAAGAGTCTCTGTATGCATTTGAGCGTTTGATTCTCTCCCAGGTCGCATTGGAGAATCTGCTCAACTTCATCTGTTATTCTCTCTCTCTCTCTCTCTCTCAGCCAGAAACTGAGTTTGTTGGATCGCGTGCGCTTGTCGACTCCGAGATCGTCAAACGTGAGGGCGCGCGTGATGATGCCCGCTGCGAATCCTGAGAATGTGTCTGGGAACTGCGGGCCGGCGGAGACCGCCGAGGAAAGTCCATCAAAAGAGGGAAAACCAGCGGGGTTCAGTAACAGAGAGAGATTTCGAACAGCTTTCAGAATGAAGGCCTACACCATGAGACAAAGCTCTGAGGGTACCCAACATTTTTGAAAGCAGCATTTCATCCGTAGAAACATTAATCTTTATTGAAAGTGCGTCATATTTGCAGTCTAAATGTAACATACATTTGCCTATTTGACTGAGAAAAGGGGTGTTTGTAGTCTCACCCCCTCAACAAAGATATTGGACTTCCTGCTTTCAATGATGCAAAATGATGATTTTTTTAAAGCTATATTTTTTGGCCATTTTTGCCTTTATTTTGACAGTAATTCAGGAGAGGACAGGAAAGTACAGGGAGAAGAGAGGGGTATGGGATCGGCAAATGACCGTGAGCCGGAAATCAAACTCGGGTCTCCAAAAGTGCAAAAGCACCACATGTCGGAGCGCTGTTCACTACACTATCGGCTCCAACAAAATGATGATTTTACATCATTGAAAGAAGAAAGTGCAACACTAAAAACTGTATTTCTCATGTCTCAGCGGCAACTGAGAAAATTATGCACGACCTTTCAAAAACATGACTGGGATTCTAACTATACAAAGCTTTATGCAAATGGGTGAAGTGTCCCTTTAAAATACAACACAGTCATTCACTTACAATTAACTACTTACATATAGACGGGTTGCACAGCGACGTCACTAACTGGTTGCGCGCGCAACCGAGAGGCAGAAAGAAGAGACGTGCATTGTGTTGTAGGCTAGTAGCTGTGTCTGTAAGTCAAAATGCAAAGCGGTTGTTGCGTGGAAAATAGTACCAACAGAGTCAGTGCTGGGTGCCTGATGTTAATATACCAGTAGATGCGACTATTACGTTACTAGCCTAAAATTATAATTAATACATGTATCACAGTAACACTGCAAAAATAAAGACAGAAAAACAGATCCAACTAAAATCAAGTTTTATTTATTTACAAACAATTAAGAACACTTTATTAATTAAGGTTGTTGCATTAGCGGATCAGCTCACCAATCGGGCTTTCTGCCTCCTGGATGCGCGCGCACCCTGCAATGTTTGTAAACTTGCAACCCCTCTATATGACCATGGACCACAAAACCAGTCATAAGGGTCAATTTTTTTATTAAAATTTTTTACATCACCTGAAAGCTGGATAAATAAGCTTTCCATTGATGTAAGGCTCATTAGGGTAAGACCATTTGGCCGAGATACAACTATTTGAATATCTGGAATCTAAGGGGTGCAAAAAAAAATGTAATATTGAGAAAATTGCATTTAAAGTTTTCCTAATGAAGTCCTTTGCTACACATATTACTAATGATAATTTTTTAAAATATATTTATGGTAGGAAATTACAATATCTTTATGGAACAAGAACTTTCTTAACATGATTTTGGCATAATTTTGACCCATACAATGTATTGTTGGCTATTGCAAAACAAATTAAGAGTTTGGTTCCAAAACGCGATCAACGCCATTTAAAATATTAGTTTCCACCAAAAACAGTTTTGTATCAGGTCAGTATTAAAAATTAAATTCTTAATTTTACGCAAAATACAATATCCGCAGTGTTATTCTATCATCTTTTCTCCCTTTTTTCAAACTGCAACAAACGGCGATCCTCATTCTCTGCAGAATGCAATAAATCATTAATGTCGGCTTTGAATACACATGGAATCCTAGTTTTCCTCATCTACTTTGTACTTTGGGATCAACAAACAAAAACAAAATAATACTTTTGATGGCATTGATAAAGTTGTGGTTGTTTTCTATATAGTGGGGAAGAAACGTAAGCCATCAAAATCTAATAATTTACGCGAGAGGCACTCGGGCGAAGAAAAAGCCGGATGTTTTTTTGTTTTTCACACGACAGCATCAAGCTTCTGTCATGCTAACACATTGACCTGGATCTTATGAAAAACTTTACATTATTTTACTTAAAGTCAATGAAAATCGAGCAGGACCGAAATTTTACAGCTGATCACTGTCAAAAAAGTTCAGCGATGACGTCTCATGGATGACAGCAGCAATGACAGTGTTCTTAATATGACAAAGTAAGTGTTTTGATTAAAGACATTAATGTTTATTTATTTAATCAGTGTATACCACTAGTCAACTAAATAAATATAACATGGCAACGATGAATGCACATTTATATATTGATTCCATAAATTTATAGCATTTTGGAAAAAAACTGTTTTTATAATAGATTTTTGAAAATCAAATTATGTATTTGATTTTTTAATGTTATTATAACCTAAAGATGCTATGTGAAAGTTTGTAGCAGAAAATAGTGGTTTTCATCTTGTCACTTTCTTGGTATAGAAAACATTTTTACCGAAATTTGTCAAAATGGATTTATTGCGTTTTGGAACTAAACTCTTCAAATATACCCGTGCAACTTATGACTGGTCCAGGGTCACACATGTATACAGGTATTTAACTAAATAGTATATATTTTCTTTGTAGATACAGGTGCTCTGCCTGACCCCACCCCGGAGGAGAAGGGCTTCCCGCCTGATATACTGATGGAGGAAATGATACCAACTCTCAAATTAGTAATAAGAGCAGTGAGGTACAAATATGAAATCATTTACTTTTTATAAGGCTTTTGATAATAACTTATGCATATGTGTGAGCACTTTATGCATATCTAAAATAACTTGACTGGTGCAGGAGAATCATTTGTGTTTGTTTGTGTAAGGATTATAACGTTCCTGTTGACTAAGAAGCATTTTAAGGAGACCCTGAGGCCATACGATGTGAAGGATGTCATTGAACAATACTCTGCGGGACATCTGGACATGCTTACCAGAATCAAATATCTACAGACACGGTATTTCCCACACGCCTAATATATTTTACTCTATAGACGGTTTCATCGGACGCACGTGCGCTGGCCTAGGCCAGCTTGAAGCTTAAGTAAGGCTATACAGGAAACGAACAGAGAAGCAGAGGGCGGCCCCATGTCAGTACTCCGGAGAGGGCTCCCTCTGGTGGCGCGGCAGTATGGACGTTACACTCATACTTTGCGCTAGTTAATTTGACCGCATCATCAAAGACCTCATTGTTCGGTAAAATTTATTCTGCCTCTTTACTTGATCGGCCGAACACCGAAAATTAGTTTTTTGCCTTTTTCGGACGAATAATTTCAGTTGCTGAACATTCGGTGCATCACTACTACTTTATGATAGTAATCAAAGTTACATTTTTAAATATATAAATAAAACTCATATCTCTCTAGTCAGGTTTCTTTATATGCTTTAACAAAATGGAAATGTATAAAGATAACAACTGTATATATCTAAATGTGATGGCTCATATTGGTGACTCAGTCATCCTATATAATGTAAAGAACATTCTATGAAAATATAACCTTGATATCTTAAATATTGTCTGAGTAAGGTCCTGTCAAAGATTGTGAAATCAATGATTGAAATCCAACTTTAATGCTTCTAATCTCATCACTACATTATGAGACTTTAGCCTGGATTTCACAGAAAGGGTCACATTTTTGTATTTATATAAATGGTTGTAAACAAACGCACATGAATAAAGTTTACTTTAAAACAGTTTGGGGAGGTTTACCCATTAGACTAGTCCTAGACTAAAACATTTTTAAGAACTGTCCAAACTGAAAACAACTTGCACAACATATCTTAAAATACATCAGTGCCCTTTGTTTTGCCTCAAAATGCACACAAGTAATGTTTTTAGTAAGGCATGTTTGTTAAAACTATAATTCCTAATTAAACCAAGGCCTAGTTCTGGTTTTTTGTTTTTTTGGTAATATTTTTGTGAAATCAGATTTCTTGTTCTTCCTACTTCTTTTCAGAATAGATCTGATTCTGACACCTGGACCATCTCTCACTCCAAAACACAAGAAACCCCAGAAAGCACCATTTCCATACTCCACCCAACAGTCACCAAGGTAACCTGACAACCACTAAACATGTCTGGTATAAATTTAAACCCAAAATACTTCTGGAATATATCTGTAGTTTAGATATACATATGGTACTTGGATATACAGAAGTACCTGGACATGAAAAAGCCTTTGACAACTCACAATTTGCAAGTGTTAAACACTCTATGCCTCCGCCTGGAGCGTAATCCCTATTTAAACCCGCAATCCATAAACTATTATTTAAACACAAGTGTGTATGTTCTGTGCTATTAGTGGTGCCCAGTGGCATTGATCTGCCAATACACAGATGCTGAATTGGATCTTTTGGGATGCAGACAAGTGCTTTTTAGGAAAAGCAGCATACAAATATCTTGCTTAAACTTGTCACTGCATAATGTTGGAAAATAATGAAATATTTAAACTTTATAACTTATTATACTACGGGTCTGTTGAATGCTAGAATCTGATTGGCTGATGAACGTTCTGAGGACTAACAAAAACAACATGACAGACGATTTTCCGAGGAAATAACAGCGCTGTCTAGAGACGCACAGGGGTAGCCTTATTCACACAATCTCTCTCCTGCTCGCTCGCCCTCCCTCTCGCCCTCTCTCTCGCCCTCTCTCTCTCTCTCTCTCTCTCTCGTTTTCTTTCTTTCTCTCTCTCTCTGCGTGAAGAGGTAGCATATATATAGCCGTTCCTCATCTCTGTCCCGTGCAGCATCCCTATTCCTGGTATTCCACCCAATCACCTAACTCTCAGGTGGTACATCTATCCCAGTTAAAGGGAGGGGGTACTCTGGGTTTGGGCTGAAATTCCAAACTTGGAGCCCTTGGACAGCACACCAAAAATGCTTTATCTCATTCCCTATTGATTAAATGTTAATGCGAACTCGTGAAATATTTATACTTTTACTACTGTACACTAATTTGAAGCAAAGACACTTTATTAAACTGTAAACATCTAACAAAAACATTTTACTTTCCCTCTGTCTCTCTATCTCAGACATGAGTCCTATCTTGCCAAAGCAGGCCTTCCAGATGCCGAAGACCAAAGCATGATGGGTCGATTTGTGCGTGTTGAAAGACAGGTACGGCAGTATTTCATTTTGCTTGATGCGCAGTGTTTTAAACATTTCTCAAAATTCTTTTTACCTTGATCACAGGTGGAAGACATGGAAAAGAAACTGGATTTCCTGGTGGATATGCATATGCAACATGACTTCACAGGCCCCGCCCACATGACCATGGAGCGCTGCGACCCCACTTTGACTGTCAGTGTTGCAGGAGACTGCGTTTACTGCAGCTACGCCCCACCGATACACAACACACCATATTACTCGCACTCGAACGCACACCCCCAGAGACCCACGGTCCTGCCTATTAGCCCACTGCCAAGCCACTCCCCATCCTCTAACGTCAGCCAATCGGGGGGCCAGAGGGTGGGCACCCCGCTATCCCTCCTGTCAGTCACTCACGAAGAGCTTGAACGTTCGCCCAGCGGGTTCAGCATCTCCGCAGAGAGAGAGGATGTCACGGGCAAAACCTCCGGGTTACCGGGAGGGTCAAGCTGGGGTCGTGACCGCCGTTATTTGGCTGAGGGGGAAACGGATACGGACACTGATCCCTTTACCCCCAGCGGACCTGTGCCGGCCTCGTCCACCGGAGACGGGTTCCACTCCGATGGAGTGTGGGGAACCCCACCTTAAAGACTCGCGCACACACACTTTCTTTATAAAGACTGCAGACTTTGTACAGCAAAAGACGACACGTAATTACACACGCACGGACATTACTACTCATCGTATCTAAATATGTATTCACTTCACGCTTTACCCCTGCGAAGCAAAAGAGCACTGCATGGAATGCATGCGTTTTATCTCTAGTGATAGATGCTGCCCTCGGCAGACCGAGATGTGTGATTGATTATACTTGACTGGAAACTTTTAGAAAGGAGAGAAACAACCAATGCTATGCCATTTTTGTAAACATTTATTTTTCTATTTACACGTGTTTTCATAAGCATGGAATGCATGATATCCACAGAGCAGCTAAATGTATTGACGTCTCCTCTGGTTTGCACTTGCTTTCGTTTCTACAACTTCAGTTCGAGGAGAAATCTCACAAGCTTGCTTTTTTATTTTATGGTCGAAATTCCAGAAAGCTTTTGCACGCAACTCGTGTCCCGACTGACAGTCCGTTCGGCACACACTGCACTCTGTGGAAAATCTCTTAAGCACACTCACATTTTTGCAGAATTAAGATGTTATGGAAAGTCACCACCATAGCTGTTTAGGGACCAAAAAGATTACTCCAAGATTTCACTCGGCCTCAGTTAGGAATTCCTCAGAAGGAAAATATTGTTTGCCCTTAATCCAACAGATGAGCACATCCCTTCTGTAAATGTCACAGAAAACTGCTTGCCTGCATAAAGAGTATTCCCACAGCATCATAGGACCAATGTTTCCATGGTAACCACAGCTTCCTTATGGTTAACCTACATCTAATACATAAACCATTTCAGAGCAAGACAGGAGTTGCTTGGAGACACTTGACAAAATTAAATTTTAACCCTTGACAAAAGGAATATTTTTTAACATGGACCTTCAAATTACAGTAATTAATTCTCACTCTTACTTTAAAACAAATACATAGGTCTTCCAAAAGGTTTTATGTTAAACAGAACCTTTAAAGTAAACCTGCGTAAATTTACTGTTCAAATGTGAGTGTTTTGTCTTGTAAAATTAATATAATGCGTGATGTCAACTCCTGATTTTCGAGTTCTCTTACCAATGTCTAAATCTCTTGCTTTGATGTTTTCTCCCACATTCGACAATGTCTAAATTTAACCAAGTCGCTGGCTAGAAAACATAATTTGTTATGCACTGAGTATAGCTCCACTGAGGAAGACATTTTTGTTTCCGGTCCTGTTTACACTTGGTATTAAAAGGGATAGTTCACCCAAAAATGAAAATTATGTCATATTTACTCACTCTCATGTTGTTTTAGACCTGTATGCATTTCTTTTTTTTTATGAAAACAGAAGATGAATGGTAAGCACATTGCTGATTGTAACCATTGACTTCCATAGTAGAAAAACAAATCCTGTGGAATTCAATGGGAACCGTCAACGTTGCTTACCATATTTTATCAAAATATCTTTATCAACATTTATCATAGTATTTGTTTTTCCGACTGTGGAAGTCAATGGTTTCCACAAGATGTGTGCTTACCATCGTTTATCAAAATAACTTCTTTTGTGTCTAGAAAAACATGTGTGTGTAAATTATTTTTGTGTGTACTATCCTTTTAAGATGTGCTTTGGTCGATCGGATCACAAGTGGACGACACTAAATGTGTAAATGGGGTGTAAACCGTTTTAAGCTCGTCCACTTTCAACCACTTACGGAGGTGATTAAAAAAACGCATTCAACCGGATAGCTTTCAGGGCTCAAAATTAACTTTTTTATTTGGTAGCACTGGTGCTCCCAACTTTAAAGAGTTAGGAGCACCAGCAAAAATTTAGGCGCATCCATCCAAAAATTAAAAAGCACCACAACTACAATGTAAATGTTAATAGATTTATTTTATTAAAAATAAAACACCACCACCGGGCTTTACACGTCCTATGGCCAGCATTTAAAAGTTGGTCTTCTATTTTATTTTATTTCATTTTTTGCTGCATAAATTCCTAAATTAATACCCAAATGCTGTTGAAATAGTATAGCAGCATTGCAATAATAATTTAACAATTACAGGTAACATGATTAAGATTACATAGAAAATCTAGCAAACACGTAAAACACTGATTAATTGTGACATTACAAATGTGACCCTAATATAGAAGGCTAATATATATTGGTATTGATAACTGCATTACCAGGATGTTTTTACTACTAAATAGGCAATGTTTTAAAAATACAACAAAAACATACCATCAGCATTGTCGTATTCCACAGCAACATGGACCACAAGGATGTTTGTCGAATGTCCATTCACCAGCGCATGCGCACATACACCATCAAACACACTTTGACAGACAGGTCGGTGTCTCCATCAATAATAAACACATTTGTCATGACACGTCTTGTGTTTTTGGCACTGTCGCCATGTTTAAGCAGTACGTCTGGTGCTTAAAATGTTTTGATTCCGCCATTAACGCCGTTTTACAGGATTTACAGTAAACACAGTAAGTTACATTTTCATAGCGGAGACACTCGAAATCTTTAAGCCACCCTCTCTGAAAGGTTTAACGTCAACTCGTATTTTCCGGTGGTGGAGTTACATTTGAATCCGGATCGTCGTCAAAAAATACAGTAATAACCTTGGCTGTAATCGTCTCGCTCTCGTCATGCTCACGACGCGTTCGTCTTTTCACATTTCCGCGCTTCACGGCAACAAGGAATGACTGACGCTCATATTAGCCAATCTGCGGTCTTCATTAAACGCAAGAACTTAATGGTGAAATTTGATTGGTTATGTAACGTTGGAGAGAACACTGAACCTAGGACAGCGCCAGCACGCAGGATCACAATCAACTCACGTCACAACTAAATGGGCAGTCGCACAAATGCTCCCAAATATATTTTAAGGTCGCACAGATTAAATTTCGGTCGCATATGCGACCAAAATGGTCGCAATTTCGAGCCCTGGCTTTTGTGATGTAGACGTGCATATGGTTCAATGTGTTCGAACAGCCACAAAAACTGCCTACTCTTCTTCTACTGATCTAACGTGTGATGTTCCCGAGGGGCAACCTTACAATCTCTCTGATAAAGCCAATACGGAAGAGACTTAAACTGCAATTCATCGACAGGCCGCTAGAGACTGTCTCCCATAGACCCCCAAAATGCTGTGGCCACTAAAGTTATGGGTGAACTGCCACTGCTGTCACTACCGTCGAGATTGGTTTTAGCAACCAGCCACCTTAGCTTCACCCACTTCCTGCCTCTTTAGCTATTTTCGGTTATCCGCGAGTGATGCACGAAAACATACGGTCAAGGCGGCGACGGCAGGCTTCGCCAACTATTGGCTTCAAAAAAAGCTCTTCACAAACTCATGGGTAATGTCACGGACACGACGTCCTTATTTTTTACAGTCCATGGATGTACCAAGCACAGTGTTCTTACATCTGTCCTAACTTCTAGTGCGAACTCACAGTGTTTGGTGTGGTCTAGGATATCATTGCTAAAACAAAAGCGTCTGCTCCCCACCTCTTTAATTTTTGCTTCATTTTGCGAGCTTGTGATCTTATTTCATCAATTGCTCTTACATATTTGAGAAAGCTCTTACATATACATGTACTAAACCTTGTGCAGCATGTTTACTAACCAGACAAACAGTGGTACTCTGACATAATTTTAACTCTTTCCCCGCCATTGACTAGTTATCTTGTCAATTAAGAGAAAACGCTTCCATGCCAATGACGAGTTTTTACGGCAATCCATATTTACGCTATTATCCACTAGATGGCGCTCTTACCCAACTTATAAAACACGGAAGCATCTACTTAGCCCAAAAACATTAAAACTCTGTGTTTGTTTTGATCATTGCTCTGAATCTGATCTCTAACAAAAGTCTTTTACAAAAATGCAATTATCTCAGCATTTTGATAACAATTTGGAATTTTCAAAGAAACCCACCCATATTATGGGAGGGGATAACAGAGAACAAATGAAGATAGAATTAAACTTTATTTTTGAAAGCAGACGGCCTGTTCTTTTATTTGATAAATTGTATGTTTATATATTTCTGTAAGGCATTAAACTTTTGTGAAAATCATAAAAAATGCTGGTGCTGGCTGGCAACATTTTTTTTCAAAAAAAATGCTGGGGTGAAAGAGTTAATGTGCATCACTTTAAACCCTTCATTTCTCCCACTTGTGTTTTAACAAAAACCAAGTGACTCACCCATAGGACAGAAGTGGTCAAAAGAGAGAAATTAAAACACCAGTTGTGAACAAACATGCGTCGCCTCGTCCACTTGTGATCCGCATCTTATTACCAGGTGTAAACAGGGCCTAACAGGGTCTTGCTATATAAGTGTAGGGTTGAACATAGTTAATGCCTGTCGGTGTCATCTAAAACTGTTTTGAGTTTCTCATCTCACTTACCCGACTCCAGGGATGCTTAACAAATCTTCATCAATTGCACAACTGTAACAAAAGCATTAGGGATGCTCCGATCAGGATTTTTGCAGGCCGATACCGATCACCGATTTGTTGTCTTCATGATCGGCCGATACCAATGCCGATTTTTCAAGCTGATATGCAAGCTCTTTGATGACTGTAAATTTTTACATTTTTTCTAGATAAAGTAATACCACAGATGTTGCCTTTGTTATATTACTTGCAGTAATTAGGTATATTATTGTTTTAATAGAGAATCAAATAAATTAGCACAACAAATATTTCTTCTGCAAAGAGAAATTTAATATGCCTTTAAAAAGGCTTATGTCTGTAAAATCTAATGAAAATAAAACACTTCTTTACTGTATGAATTAAATATACACGCATTCGTATGAAGTACAACAGTTCTTTAGTGAAGAGCAGAGAGTGATTTTATTGAGAGATGAATTAGGTTACTGTAGCTTTAAGACGTGAGAGAGAGAGATCGCTCTGTTCACGTGCACTGATGACAGGCTGCTGTGTGTGCGCGCGGCGGGTGTATGCAGACGAGAGCAGCTGTGAGGAAAATTAAAGTTTAAACGCTCAAAACTTTAAAACGCATGCAAATAATAAACTTTTAACATGAGGATGCAATTGTCCGCAATAGATATGTGTTGTATACACTGTTTGATGGGGATGTGAAGACGGGTCGCGCTGTTAGGACCGGACCTTCCTCATAGAAAATACACATATCTCTGTAAAGGCAAAGAGAGAAATGCAAATCTGCACGTCGCTCATGAGCCACGGGTTATAAAAATGCTCTCACTGCGTAAAAATGGTCTCTAACTGCAGCCGCATTGAGAAGCCATATGATGACAAAAGTAAACAGAAAGATCGGTTCACGAGATCGGCAAATTTAACGAGGACCGATCGAGTCATTTAATGCCGTTATCGGCCGATACCGATCTCTGGCCGATCGATCGGAGCATCCCTAAAAAGCATCACATGCATTTTTAGGATTCGAAGAAGAAAGTAGTTCTCTCATTTTGAAGACATAGCACTGAATTTACAGAATAAAAGAGAGTACAAAAGCCATACTATGGAAATTAACAAATGTGCTATTTACATTTATCTAGCATTTATTTTATGGACAGTATTGACCATGGATTCATAGTCTATTATTATCCCACACTAAAACCTATTTAATTTAACCTAGACTAACACTGCTGTCCATCACAATCTCAGTCTAACAGAACTGCCTTTGCCTTAGACTTGAAACTATTAATGATTACCTGCAGACTAAACACAAAAGCTGTTTCAGATGAATGACTGTGTCTGGTTTTCTTTATGACTAATGGCTGCTGTCTCTGATCTCAAACCACTGAGACACACTGATACACTGCTGTTTATTGTTTGTGCCTTGGTCTTTTAAAGCAGCAGTCGCTGTCAATCACTCATATGTTCTCATTCTGTTTATCATGAATCAAACCTGCCATTATTTTGCTTTTTAGGCCATCCATACTCATTTTGCTCTCGTCTGTATCAACTAAGATTTTGCTCACTTTACTAGGACCGTTTCGGTTTTTAAGACCCAGCAAATAATGTTTTTCTTCTTCTTGGTTTTAGATTAACTGATTTCACACTAGTGGCCTTCTAAGCTCTTATATTCATTCCAGTTTTTGAATAATCTTTATTTACATTCTGGTCAAGGCCAGTTTTAATCGTTTAATTTGATGAGATTAATATGCAAATGTTATGACTAACTTATGATTATGATTTCTTTTGTTAAATCTTCAAATTGCACCAGTTAGTAATAAAGATATGTTAAAATATAAAAAAATCAAGATTTGTTCTGCTTTTTTATTGTATCTACCTGTTCTTTCTATGCCACCATCTTTGAGCTTTCCTGTTTATGACTTCCAGTGAGCCACTAAAGCTAATAGTAGTCTATTGTGAAGGACACAAGTGTGCCGTTTTGACTGGCTGTTTAATGTTTATTATGAAATCCAGGAAGACCGACATAATTTGTGCAGTTAGGGGTTGCCATAATAGCTAATACAAACGCAGTAAATCTTTACAAAACATTTGTTTTAACACCATGCACAAGAACTGAATGTGTATGTGGCACGCATACAATCATGATCTGTATTTACAAATCCATCCAGTGAAACCTTTCATAGAAACTGCCAGTAAACAATAAATACAATAATTGTTTAAAAACAACTAATATTATTCTGATAAAAATATGCTGATTTATTTATTCTGCTCCTATATATTATTACAAAAATGCGATTACAGTACAGAATATGCAACATAATCTGCTTAGTTAATGTTTATATTTAATATGTTTATTATTCAAATAACTTACAATGTGTTGAATGAGAAAGATACTGCTGACTGTGTCGGACCATGTGAAGCTCGACGTGTCGCCATAAACAAGTCCAATAAAAATTGCAGTTAAAAACAACTCACACTAGAGGGACAGTTCTGACATTTTAAACCATCCCCTGAACAGGTTAAAAACACGAAGTCTTGGTAAATTCAATGTACAAACACTTGACTGACTTTCCCATTGTAAAGATACTGGTATGTCTCTGTGCTTTTATATTTGCGCATTAAAGACCCGTCACCTACAATCAACAACACGAAATGATTATGTAATATTCAGTGAACATGCAATAAAAAAAACACGAAATGATTAAATATATCTTCATATATTAAGCCACTTCTTAATTTCATCCTCACACTGGTTCATACATGGCAGGTGTGGTAAATATTAACGGCTCTATCTTACACCCGGCGCAATGCAGCGCAATGCGCAACGCAAGTGTCTTTCGCTAGTTTCCACCCTAATTTTCACGTTTAGCGCCGCGTTGTTTAAATAGCAAATGCATCTGCGCCCCCGTTTGCGGCCATGGGCGTTCTGGTCTGAAAACAAGGTGTGTTCAGGTGCATTGTTGGCGCGTTGCTATTTTGAGGCAACTAAAATAGACTACGCCATTGACCAACAAAAACCTGGTCTAAAGTCTAAAGTCAATGACGCAATATGTTTTATGTTATTTAAAGAGCGCATTAGTAAAATGCGCCTATAAACGGGAGAACAACGCGGGTTTGCTTATCCCAAAGTACATGAATGCGCAGCAGCACAAAAATGCTTTTAAATATGAAAGATTAAAGGATTGAATGTAAAAGATTATTATTGAGTCTCTTGGACATAAATGAGGACTCATTATGAGACGTTAGAAGGCGCAAAGAGCTGCTTCACCTGCAGCCTGGTAAGTCAATAAATGCTTTGCTTTGAACAAATGCATCTGTTTTTAAATGTTTTTTTTTATTCTACCTCTCGGATTTATTGTATATGATGACTCTGTACCTGCGGATATGGTGAGATGAGAAACATTTTTAAGTAATGCTTAAAAAAACTCTTTGCTGAAAAAAGTGCTGTCCAAAGTGCTAAAACGTGAGGAGAGCCGTTTGTAAATTCTTTATCTCCTGTTTGTTACAAATAAAGTATTTTTAGAGTGCAAACCTTATCTTACATACTTGTAAATTATTTTTTTTATGATATTGGATAGCCATACATTTAAAGCAATTACACGCCTGCTTTTTACTTCCATGACTAAAAGAAAACGGGTTTTATAGGTTTTAATAAAAAAAAATCAATTTCAATACAAGTGAAAAACAACACAATTATTGAACATTAATTTTAAACTGGGGATCTTCTTCCTTCGCTTAGTTTTTCAGTTTACAAAGTTCGTCATCTAAATAGGGATTAGACATAACGCCAGCGCAACTTACTTTTAAAGGGGATGAGAGCTGAGTCTTTCATTGGTTTACTGCACGTTACGCCCAAAATACTCCCATTACAATAGGACCAACCCTTTTCGACCATGCGCTCGGCGCACAAACCATTTTTCCCGTCGTTAAATTAGCAAAAGTAGATTCGGACACGCCCATTTAGACGTTGCGCTGTGCGCTTTAGACAATGCGCTTAGATCGTTAAAATAGGGCCCTAAGTGTTTAAATCATGTTTATGCGTGCTCCCACTACACTGTTTTCTACCGGCTGGCTATTGAACCGGAAGTCTCGCACCAGAAAGGAAATACGTCACATTACTTCCGCGTTCGAGAAAAAGGTGAAAATCAAACAAAAAAATTAGTGCTTAAAAGTTTTTGCATAATATATGAGCTGTGTGTAATTATTATGTATATATAAATACACACACATTCATGAATGTACTTAAGAAACAATTACATGTGTATATATATATTTAGATTTTTTATATTCTATGCAATATATAAATTAAAAAATGGATATATAATAAAAAAAATGAAATGCATACATGTATATGTGTGTGTTAAAATATACATAATAATTACACACAGTTTAATATGTATGTGATTATTCTAGATTAATCTTTGCCCAGCACTACTTTAAAAACATTTCTTTTAACTTTTAAAGCGTGTGTGTCATAATAATGTGGTCGTGTAATGAAACAGCCATTTAGCATCCACCCTCACTAAATAGCCTACACTGAGTTCGAAGTGCAGTGAAGTCATGCAAACCGAGTATAGGCGAAAATTTTGGGAGGAACACAAGTAAATGGGTTGTTGTAAAGGAGAATGACCCATAGCCGAGTTCTTGGTCTCCAAGACAACAAGATTTCCCAGGCCTTGTGTTGTCCCAGAAACCATACCCTCCCAACAGAACAGAGTGCATTAGAGGAAAAGGTACAGGAAAGCATGCACAACATGTGACATTTATATTAAGAGTTATAACAAGTGTGCATGAGTAACAAATTCAGCATCTGTTGCCACAAGTAGTGAAATGGGATGTAAAAAGGGATGTAGTGAAAAATATATCGACATTATATCACAGCAATGACATTTATAGGGTAATCTGGTGGTGTGTGTGTTATTGTTCGTGAAAGGGCGAGAATCTATATCTGTGAGAGTTTCTTTGTGTATTTGTATGTGTGTGACTCAAGAGTAAGGGTCTGACTTTGCCAGGTGATCTCAGGTGACACACTAGAGGGCCATTACAGTTTGTTACCCCCTCTAGGGAGAATGATGCTTTGCTAGTTTAGTGTGCGAGTATGCGAGACAGCGGACAGTAAGCAGACGGCTGTGTCTTGGACTGTCTGTGTGTCTCTTCTGCAGGTGAGTGTTTTGTCAATAGTTTCATTCATATTTTTCGTTCACTCGCTTTTTGTGCATCAGTTCTCACATACACCACCACAAATATTAAATTATAATAATGAACATTTTTGGTAATAATAAGTGTAATGTTTCCTAAGGTTTACATGCAGGGTCATTTTATTATTTTATTTAGCAGATGTACTCCTGTTTGCTGGGTATGCAAGGAAAAACTTTAAATTTGATGTAAAATTAAGATTCAAGGATTTTTGTATTAAAATGTTAATTTATTTAATATTTGTATACTTTTGTATAAGTTTCAATATCGTTCAAAAGTTTAGGGTCATTTGAGGGAAATGTTTTCTTGACCTAACAAACCTTTTGATCTGAAGACGTATGCTTATAGACAAAAACTGTTCAAATATTTACCTTTTTTTCATTACAATACAAATATTTTATTTAATTTAAATGTTTTTAAAATTGAGAAGTTTGACTGAATAATGAAGAAAAAGCAGCCAATAAGAGCTCAGCATACAGTAGATGGGAACTTAAAATGCATAAAACCTCAAAATTTTGGGTGATAAAATGCCAGAAGGATATTTCTACAAATTTTAGGAAAAGGATGACTAATGACTATATATAATGCTATTTTAACAATGCTGGAATTTTAGTTGTCTCAACATGATTCCGAAAGTTACATAAGTGTTACATAACTATCTTTCTAATATGTGGAAAATATAGTTTCTTTTATTTAATAATTATTTGACTTTTTGCTCTGATGTCATACATGTAACTGAATGATGTAAACCATAACTTTTACCAATGTTAAAAGCATTTTTGTAGCTTCGTTTCTCTTGAGGTTTATGCAAAGTGCTGCCCTGAAGGGCTGCTGTTGCACTGCTAATGAAGTCTTTCAAAATTAATGATATTTGCTCAGTAATAAAAGATTCAAGGGCTGCATGATATTGCAGAAAAATGCAAAGTGTAATAATTTGCTAAATAATGCAATATACGAAAGGATAATGCTTTAAGCTTGTAAAATCAGTGACAAAAACAAGGCAAGATGAGAAATTCAAAAATCTTAAAAAAATGTTTTAAAAGCATGCATCAGGTATATTTCAATGCACATTGCGTATTTGTGTTGATTTTATGCAATAAAAAATACATTTGCACCATTTTTATGAAAGTTAAGACTGAATGGACCTGAAAATGTCAAATGGTGTAACCACCAATTGCGCCAAAGAATGAGATATATTAAATATTTTATCCACCTTGATGGCATGGATAAGCATAATCATTAAAAATATAAATCATTTTAAGATCACATGAAAATAGTTATTTCTAAAATGTAAATTAAAATTGCGTTTTTGCCTAGACATATGCTGAAAAACAGCTCTCCAAATAATCTTTGACAAATGATGTAAAAATATATTTAAAAAAATAATATTACACTAAACTAAATGATTATATTTTATTCCACATTTTTTATGAATATATTTATATTTTCATAAAAAAATACTAGTTACACCAATTGACACAGACCGGTTCCACCACATTGACATTTTTGCAATTATCCCCCAATATTCTTTCAAATTAAAGGCACAATGTTTGAAAAACGCTTTGGAAAAGGAGACGGGCCGACTACCGAAACACACTTATAGGCAATCAGCAGTAAGGAGCGTGTCTACTAACCGACATCCTTGCGTATGTGTGGGGCAGGTCTTTTAAAAGAAGGTCCAGATTATATTGGGGTAGGGGCGTGGTTGTTTAGGCTTTCAAACATTGTGCACTCCGCCTTTAAATAAAACCAGAAATTTTTGACTATGCAAGTAATCTGCATTTTAACCCTTTTACATTTAACTGAACCATACGGACAAAAAATAATTAACTTCACGTCATTGACACAACTACACTAAAGTAAATTACGTTACCAATAGTGCTGCCGCACAATTAGTCGCGACTAATCGTTTGCAGAATAAAAGTTTTTGTTTACATAATTATTATACACGGTACAATATTATGTATAAACACAAACGTATGTATATAATTAGGAAAAATGTGCATGTGTATATACATGTTTATATTTATATATAATTTATGTGGACACATTTGAAATAAACTGAATTTTTCTTAAAATTATACATGTATGTGTGTGTATGTATTTATATATATATAAATAATTATTATACACAGTACAAACACATATATTATGTAAACAAAAACTTTTATTCTGCAAACGATCAGTCACGACTAATCGTGAGGCAGCACTAGTTACCAACATGCTGTATCTCTCTCACATTCTTTCTGATCGTTGATCATCTTGCACTCACACACATGCAGCAACCAACATTTGCATGCCAGTCTCTCTTTTATCTGCATCAAACTAAAAGTTTGAGTAAATATAACTTTGTGAGGATTAAATTCATTCAGTTATTGCAAACCATTGCAACTTGCACATTTGCGAAATTTCATTGATTTCGATATATTGTGCAGCCCTACTGAAAATTATTATGTGTAAAAAGTAGGATGAGGATTTTATTCTGACCGTTCCACCTTTTGTGGAAATGTATTTGAAGTGTGGAAATCTCATAAAACTTTCAGTTTTTATTTCAAATGTGTCCACACAGCACATTTATATTTTAGTTTCATTTCTACAGTAAATATAAATGCACTATGCTATAATCAAAGTGTAGACTTTCCAAGCTTTATATTAAGATTTAATGTTTTGTCCTGCACTATAGGAGCCACAGGACAGGCACTCAGGAACACTGTGGTACTTTGGTGGTAGCCATGCAATGTATTAATATTACGTAACATTTTTGTTTTGCAGAGATGGCTAAACTCAAACTTAAACACTGGATCAGCCTCCGATTCTGTGTTGTCATAGTAACTCTGTTCTTTATCTATGTAAAAGGTTAGTAACTGAAGTCCATGGGTGAATTCAAATGGGAGTGATCATTGCTATGCCCTATTTACTTTAAAGATCAGAACTCTTGGGGGCAGTTTCCTTGACAGGTCTTAGATTAATCCAGGACTAGGCCTAAATTATATTAGGGCATTTAAGTAGTTTTACAAACATACCTTACAAAAAACAATATTGGTGTGCATCTTGAGACAAAACAATGACACTGGTATATGTTAAGATATGTCAGTGCAAGATGTTTATAAAATAAAGCAGCTCAAACATGCAGTTTAATCTGGGTTTAGGATAAGCCCTGTCCGAGAAACCACCCTTTGATATGTAAGAGAAGGAGTGCATTTAGTGAATAAAGCAGTGAAAACAACATTATTTTCTCTTAATCCAAAGCGATTAATTATGCATTATGAATTATGCAGCTTCCCTAAGTGCCCTTCGAGGGCGTAAAACGCTATTTGGAATTCACCCCATGTGTATTAAACAAACTGATATTTATAAAAACACACAAATTCAAAATCAACCATCAATAAAAAATAAAAAGGTGTTATACTGTATCTGCTAGTAAATAATGGGTGAATAATTTATCTTTTCCAGTTTCCAGACAAAGACAGTTGATGCAAACAAAAAAACGTGAGCAGCTGATTTCCACAGGTAACCAATCACAATCTTTTCACGAAAGACAAGCACCAATCACAGTGCAGTGATGTTCAGATAGTCACACGAACAGAGACTGAAACTAATCTTCATTTACCCAGAGATTCCTGCTGAACACATCGACCCGGCTTCCATAGATCTTACTGACCTAGTTAACACGCTCATCAATGCTTCAAAACCAGGTTATACACATTATTAACTAGTCTTTTGTTATATAAAGTTATTTTTATTACAAAACTCAGAATTATTCTGTATAAATATAGATTTATGCTTTTAACTTATTATAAAAATCCATTATAGGAATATTAATTGCATATTTAAAAAAAAAAATAAACTAGCCAGAATTAGGGGTGCATAACGATTAATCGCAGTTAATCTATAGCAGAATAAAAAAAGAATTTGTTTACATCATATATGTGTGTGTGAACTGTGTATTATTACTTTGTATATATAAATGCACACACCTGCATGTATTATATTTAAGAAATGTTTACATGTATGTATACATTTGCATAATTATGTATCATTTATATTTTTTATAAATATAATACTTAATATATATTTTTCTTAAAATTATACATGCATGTGTGCATATTTATATATGCATAATTATTATACACAGTTCACACACACACACACACACACACACACACACACACACACACACACACACACACACACACACACACACACACACACTTTTATTCTGCTATAGATTAATCGCGATTAATCGTTATGCATCCCTAGCCAAAATGTAAAAAGTGTTTAAAGAGCCTTTAACATCACAAAGTGCCTTGCATGGTTTAAAAACACTATGCAAATGCAAGATTCAAATACAAACACGCACATCCACAAATGTCTATATAAATGTACATCTGTGTGTTTTTAGGCTCACAGAATCTTTTCTCCCTACTGAGCGTGACATCACACAGTTCCCTTTCTCTCTACAAGCTCACACTACTGGTTTACAACAGTAACTACCTTTATCCATACTAGAACTGACATACAGTGTAACTACAGTATGTTCAATATGGCACGGATATTATGTAATTACAGTATGTGTGTGTTTGCGTGCGTGACCTGGGTGTGAGTAGTCTCAAACTTTCAGGATATCGAGAACAGTTTGTTTCCCTTGAAATACTGTTACTGTCTGACAAACAGGACCAATGACCTCACAGGTAAACAATGATAAGTGAATGAAAATAAAAATGCATGCGATCGCTTGGTTTATACATCAAAAAAGCACTTCTCAAAAAGCACTTCGGTGCATTTTTCAGATTTTACAGCTGTTCTGTTAGATGTGATGGGAAATTCTACTAGTTTCCTGCAGGAGTTGTTTAAATCCAGCTCCATACTTTCAGGTAAAGCAGTAACATTTATTTCTTTTTACTTGTCACATTTTAACATACCAAATAGGGCTGTCACAATGATTAAATAATCATCTTGTCGCAATTGTTTGACCTCATTGCGATAATTTCAGATCACCGCAATGATTGCACATCTCTTTAAAAAACACAGGGGGAGCTGCAGAGCCTGTTTAAACGAGACAGTATCAGATTACGCTCCTTATCTGACAGTGTAACGCGTTACATTGCAAAGCAATTCAATAGAGTAGAAAAAAACTGCATAAACAAATGCTGCAAAACTTTGATAAGCAGTACGAACTGCCAGGTAAAACATACATTTCCAAAACAGCAATTTCAAATTTAGGGAAGTGAAGGATGTGAAAATTATTTCATGAACAAACGAAAAAATGTATAAGAATTAAATGTAGTGATGCACCGATGTATCGGCCACCGATATTTATCGGCCGATTTTTGATGAATTTGAAACCATCGGCATATCGGCAATAGCACGAGAAAGGCCGATACCGATTGTTTATTAATTAACTGCATAAAGAAATCCATTATATGTAAAAAAATGAGTAAATGATGTTAATAAAATAAATGCTGAATAGCAAAAAAGGTTGTCATGCTGTCTTATTACATTTGTTTTAGCTTAATTTGTGCCTCTCTTATTATGTTGGTCAGTTGAAGGACTTAATGATCACAAGCCGTAGTACATGAAATAGCTGTAATAAGATCGGCTGTCCGATTCAGAATAGTGGAGATCGGCATTGATCGGAGCATCCCTAGTTAATTAGTTCCAATCCATGTTCAGTTAAAATAATTTGATGCAGAAATAAACTAGCTAATAGACCAACTGTATAGTATTCTATACAAGTGTTTAATATCGGTATCGGCATCGGTATGGGCCACAAGTTGTCTGTTTAAATCAGAATCGGTATCGGCCCAAAAAATCCTATCGGTGCATCCCTAATTAAATGTTAATTAAAAAGCAATATAAAAATGTTAAATAAAAGCAATAAAACAGTCCAACCTACCAAATTAATTGTCGAAGTCCTAAAACAGGCAATTAATCGTCTGAAACGTCAAAAATCCAAATTTCATAATTGTGACAGCCCTAATACAAAACAAATGTACAGTGAGCATACTATACCAGTGTTATTGTGTGTGTGTGTGTCTGTGTGCGTGCATGTGTGTGCGCATGTATGTATGTGCATATGTATGTTCTTTTAGTCAGTCAGAGGAACAGCTCTGACTGCATCTATATCTGTGTCATGGCTGGAAAGACAGGTGAGTAAATAAAAAATAAAATGCATCACTTTTGTGTATACCAAAGCAAGGTCATGGGTTTATTTGCACAGTATTGATTAACTGTATACCTTGAATGCTATAGGTTGCCTTGGATAAATCTGACAAATGCATACATATAATTAAAGTTAAGAAATATGTGTTCAGACAGTGATCTGTCTCAGCTGTGGGACTTGGCCTCAGTGACACCTCTGTTTAATCAAACCATCACAGAAGACAGAACCAGAGGTACACACACACACACACACACACATTTAACTTTATTAAAGCACTTTTTACGTATATCCAGTAGCAAACATGCTGATCTAATTCTATTTAATTCTTCCTGGTACCTCAAGCAAATATCACATTTCCACTGCTACCTTTTGGTAAGTAATTTCTGATGTTGCATTGAAGCTATTTATTGTTATATGACAATTTGTAAATTCACTGAATAATCAAAATCTTGACACTAGCATGGCATGACCTTCCAAACAACAGTGAGCTGGTACTATGGCCTAAACCAAGTACAGATACCCACAGGACTCCCAGTAGAGGTATGTGTATGATGCAGACAAAGGAAACCACTGGGTTAAATTCGCCTAGAAAAGATACACTTCATGAAAATCTGATTTTTTTCTATATTTAATAGGGCTGGGAATCGATTCAGATGTTTCGGATTGATTCGATTTCGATTCATATGGTGTCGGATCGATTTGATTTCGATTCTATGTTCAATTCCAATTCTCGGACCGATTTTTATACTCAATTATCGATTCAACTCAATGAATATAGATTTAATACAAATACTTTTTAGTTATAAAAAAACAGTGAACATAAGTTTACAAGTGGGTAATTAATAAAAATAAATTAAAAGCCACCAACCTGTATATTACACTTTTTTATTTTAAGTACACTTGAGTATATTAAAACAGAACCCATCTCTAATTTTCAAATGCATACAATTATGTTAAATTAATACAATACAATTTTGATGCGAGATGAAAAATGTATGCAAAAAGTAAAAACAGTCACATTCCTTGATCAAACAGGATCAGGTTAATCGATTCATGGCCTTTGAGAATAGATTTTTAATCGACCACGTTTAAAAAAAAAAACAATTAATTAAAAAATCTATTTTTTTGCCCAGCCCTAATATTTAAGTGCTATAATTGGGTCCCCAGTGCTTCTATCAACCTAGAATTTGTAAAATATCAACCCAGTAACTTTTGGTAAACCATTCTCTGCAAGCATGTGAAACTTGGCTCCCCTTGTGATGTCACAAGGGGATAATACCGCCCCTTAATCTGCACCATCCAACCACAGCACTGCCACTTAGTGCAGAGATCATTTACATTTTAAAGGGCACACCCAAAAACAGGACGCTTTTGCTCACACCTACAAAATTTGAACATGCTATAATAAATTATGTATGGTATTTTGAGCTAGAACTTCACATACATACTCTGGGGACACCAAAGATTTATTTGACATCTTGTGAAAAAAGTCTTGTGAAATGTCCCCTTTAAGGTTTTGAGCATGTTAGTAACTATGGACCCCTATGAAGCAGCCACATGGATCACAGCGCCCCCTAATGTGTGGTTTAATTTTTTCATTTTTACATTTCGGACTTTCATCATTTGCAATGTTTTTAGTTGCATCTTTAGTGCTTTTGCAACTGTTTGTAGAAATTGAGGTTTTTGACAAAAAATGCACTTAGAGGTGAGGTCAAATTTGTTAAAGGTGCAGTGTGTAATTTTTAGAAGGATCTCTTGACATAAATGCAAAATATTATACAAAGCTATATGATCAGGGGTGTATAAAGACCTTTCATAGTGCACCGTTATGTTTTTATTACCTTAGAATGAGATGTTTTTATCTACATACACCGAGGGTCCCCTTACACGGAAGTCGTCATTTTGTGCCGCCATGTTTCTAGAAGCCCTTAACAGACAAACTTTTTTTACTAAGTTGTCTCCGACAATGACATGTTTGTCTGGTGGCGGCTAACATAGCTCCTCTATGTGTTTCAAAAGCGAGGGGTGAGCATTGGACTGAGCCGTTGGTTGCAATGCGCAACCTCACCACTAGATGCCGCAAAAATGTACACCCTGCACCTTTAAATACTAATGAAATAACTCACATTTGTAAAAATAAGGCATTTCAGTTACTGACTAATAACCCCTTCATTTCCACCAAAGTGAAATTACTAAATCTAAACATAACCGCTTGATAAAAATGCTAATTTACAAGAAAACATGTCAGATGCATTTAGATTTTTTTGCATCTGTACTCCTCATATGCTTACTGTGGTTAGTGTCAGACACTGCCTTGAAAACTTGTTTCTCTACTATTTCCACAGTAACAACCAGCAATGAAGAATCAAAGACAACCTTGCCATCCACTAGCACTGCAATAACAACATCACCTCCTTCTGTATCCAGAGTAGCTCCCTCAACAACGCCCCCTACTGTTATTGTGACAACCACTTCAACTCCTCCTATGCCAACAGATGCTTTCATGACTTTCACAGTCACTAATGATTTCACAACAGAACTGGCAACTGGTGCAATGACCCAGGCAAAACCTGAGGGCACAGTGGCACAGCCAACAACAACTCCTGTGCATATACTTTACACCCCAGTTACCATGGTGACCACCCACACCATCGTTCCCATGGTGACTGCATCACATACTGTTCCTCTGCCAAGTCAAAGAAGAACAACTGCGACAAGCAACCCACAAGTGTTGACCTACACAGAAAAGCCAGGCAAGATCCCCCCATCAACACACACACACACACACACACACACACACGATGGAATCTAGCTGTTCGACCTCTTGATCAGACAAAGCACAATGGCGGCACGCCGGAGACCTGGCAGGTTAATTCAATTGTTACCATGACAATGATTCGATTTGAATGGAGTCAGAATGGAGCCCCTGATAGTATCCATAGTAACCGGCCTTTATTGTCCCTAGAGATGGTTTTGATTGGCTGGGTCAGGTAGGGTTAAAAGCACATTAAAAATCCATATACACACTTACCCCTGCCTCACTGAGTCAACACACAGGGCCTTATTTTATTAGCGCGTGCTATGAATCACAGATATTGAGCAGCTTGCCAGCTGTTTGTGTGAGAGCTGCTGTTCGTGTGTCAACAGCTCTTATACGATACAGGTGCCCTCAATGCGAGAGGGAGAAACAGAGAGAGAACAAGAGCCCTCAATGACCCTTCAGTGGACATTTTGACAATAAATTAAAATATAGACGACCACTAGATGGCACCAAAAGATAGTATGTGGAGCTTTGTGTCGAAACTACTGCACAGTAGTAATGTTAAACGCATAGGCCTATCACATGTAACAGATATTTTATTGCCAGTTGCTGTGTGTAAAGGAAGAAAATAATAATAAATATATAAACAAATGCAAGCTGCATATCTGTCTGTCAAAGACAAATTAACACTAACGTGTTAATGAATAAATACTTGCTAACTTGATACTGAATAAATACCATTCATGTACAATCAATGGCATTTACTACTGTACTGTGTATACAGTAGTCAAGTGTGAATAAAAAATGTTAATGTTTGCTCTACTGAAAAAAACCAGCATAAACCAAGTTGATCTACTGGTTTAAAACTAACAAATTAAAAAAGTTAACGTTAGTCTGACCAGGCTGGTTCACAACAAACGCAGAACATTCCCCTAACGTTAATATTTGGTTCCCGGTTGATTTTTGCAACCACAGGGTTCGCAGTCGGCTAGTGGTCGAAAAATTAGTGGTCGAAAAATTGTTAGCTGGTGTAGCTAAGACCACCATTAAAGCTGTTTTATTCAGAAGGGTGATATTTAAAAATATCTTTAACTTACCTGCCGTAGCCTACAGATTTATTCACAATTTGCTGTGTTGAACTTGATAAACATCTTCTGTTTTGATGACAAACGACAAGCTGCATTTGCCGGTTTGTGTCCAAACTATTGTAGATAACTTAAATATCGATCCAATAAGTTTTGTTTTGAAATTGTTCGATGTTAAACCTGTTAAAAACAATAGGCTTGTTCGACTTCCGACGGCGCTGCTGGAGCTGACGGGCGGATGGCGTTGAAGTGCCGCGAGAGCGAGACGAAATTACACTTCGTACGAGTTCTCGAATCGTTCTCGCGGTACTTTGACGTCATCCGGCTGTCGGTTCTTGCGGCGCCGCATGAAGTCGAACAAGCCTAATTAATTGAGCACGTGACTGATCTCCATCTGACTAAAAGTAGACCGAAACGCGAATCGATTCACATCGTTTTGCCAAATGACTCGACTGATTCCTGGATTCAAAAGAGTGAGTCATCTGCGAAATTAACACCATACGTTTAGATTGACAACATTTTGCCAGTGGGATTTTATCCGCTAAATACAACGACTTCACTAAAAAGGTACTAGCATAGTCAAACTAATAGCGAAAACTAATACATTTGCTTTTTACTGGCAAATCAGTAAGCATAAGATAACGTACAGTATCCCAAAGGAAATGCAAAATGTCACGTTAAAATACCATCTTTTTTACTTAAAAAATAGTCTAATATAATTTTTTTAGGTGATGGTTTATTCATTTTCCATAAAAATGATCTCATTTTAATTTCACAATAATTTTTTCTGATGTTTTTTCATGATGTCAATATTTGCTCTGTCAGGATGCCCATGGAGAAAAGAGTTTATTCATAAAGAAGGCGAGGAGGACCAGAAAGAGACCCACCAAGAGGAACCAAGCTGGGGCAGGATGACCATCAGTTCAGTGAAGTTGCAGCCATGTGTGTTTGAACTGTGCAAGTTTTACTCTCAGTGTGTGTGCAGAGGATACAGCTATAGAGCCTGGGCATCTCAGCGGTACATCACTACACAACCTCACAACTCACCCCTACATGTTTACAACTGCCAGCAATAGTCCATATTAAATATCATATTGACTGCTTGGTCTACAATATTAGATTGAAATCTATGTGAGTGAAATCAAAATTGGATGCTCCAAGTTTCATAATAAGATTATAGCCTTGATTTTGCAGACAGGGTCACAATTTTGCATATTATCTAATTTTAAAGCTGCATTACAGAAAGACGCCTTTAATCTGTTACATAATGCTTAGTTTCAGTTTCTCATGCTGGCATTCACATCTTCTACTACAGGTATTGTGTGGACAGCCATCGCTGGTATGAGCAACACACAGCAGAAGTTTGCAGTCGTGTGAGGAGAGTCACATTTTCCAAAAGTGAGTTACACAGTATCAATATATACATACAGTAATATAACAAAACAACATTGATATTGTCACTGCCAGGAGAAAGAAATGTAGGAAATGTGTGTGAATCTTGCATCCTTTTAAAAGTTTAAAGTGAAGTATGTAGTGTTTTTTTTAAGATGTCAAATACATTTTTGGTGTCCCCGGAGTACGTATGTGAAGTTTTAGCTCAAAGAACCCTATAGATAATTTATTATAACATGTTAAAATTGCCACTTTGTAGCAAAAATTTGCTGGTTTTGGGTGTCCTTTTAAATGCAAATGAGCTGATCTCTACACTAAATGGCAGTGTCGTGGTTGGATAGTGCAGAATAAGGGGCGGTATTAACCCCTTCTGACCTCACAAGGGGAGTCAAATTTCAATGGCCTATTTTTTCACATGCTTGGAGAGAATGGTTAACAAAAACTAAGTCACTGGGTTGATCTTTTTCACACTTATAGGTTGATAGAAGCACTGGGGACCCAATTATAGCACTTAAACATGGAAAAAGTCAGATTTCCATGATATGTCCCCTTTAAAGTTTGACCAAAAGTCTGCCTTTGAATGAGAAAGACAGAACAGAAACACTGACTATTTATCTCGATAAGAAAATGACCAAGATCCATTTTATTCACTCTCTTTTACACACAGAAAGACCATTGGCGACATCATTGAAAAAGTGTGTGTGGGTACCTGCGGCCGGTTGCATAAACATAGCCGTGAAGTTAAGACTGTGTTTTTGACCAACTAGCAATTAGTATGGGCTAATCAGTCTTACTTTTTGGATTTAAATTAGACCAATCTACCTTTGTATGAAACATGCTTAAAGCAGTTATGATCTGTCTTGAAGGAAAAAAATACATGTGACTAAGTTTAAGACTAGTCTTTGCAACCGGCCACTGTCTCCAAAGGTGTATGTGTATTCATTAAAGTGTGTGTGCGTTTGTGTGTACGTGATCTCATTAAAAACGGACTTTTCCTAAAGGGCTAATGATGTCTAAGGTCAGACATAATGATGGTGAGGTGTGCATGTGTATGTAACAGTGCTTCAGTTTAGACACAGACAGAATAAGATAAAAGAAAGACTGCAGACAGACCTTTGATTGCATTCTTGCTTTTAAACTATAAGACGTTTGTGAAGAATGAATCAGGGTTGCTAAGCCTCTACTTGCATAGTGTTAAGTCTGAAAGTTCAAGTGGTTCATATTTAACATTGAAAACTCATACTGTGATCTGATAAAGTGCAAATAGTTTGTCGGAAAGAAAAGCCCCCTAGAGAAAATCCCAAAATTACAATAGAATTCCTGTTGAAAGCATAATTTTTAATAATCCTAAAAGATCTAGTGGCGCTGTCCCGTGAGCGGGACACCTGAGTTTTTTTTTACTTTAATATTTTGCAGATACATTTTTATCTATCATGACAAACTATATATCATTGGAAAGGTCTAAGCCTCTAAAATACATATTTCTACAGTGTTTTATAAAATAAATCATGTAGGGAGAGTAATTGATTAATTAATGAAGAGAGTGTGCAGTGTGCCTCAAAACATTTATATTCTGCTAATTGTCACTGTCCCACCAACTTCTTCACAGCGATGCCATAGAAAAATCATTTTTGTTTTTTAGTTGCCCAAACTAAGCATTTAGTTAAAGGTTCTTTAAAGAACCATTTCCTACTTTTTATATAGTCTTAAAAACTTTGTCCACCAAAAAATTTTTTGCACAACAGATAGGTTCTCTATATGTTAAATGTTCTGTATGGAACCATTCAGCCCTAAATAGTTCTTCTATGGCATTGTAGCCCCTTTATTGTGATTATTTTGGTTCTTGCAGTTGCTATATAGAAAAATGTATCAAAGCAGATGTTCCATACAAGAAAAAAGACGGCCTGTATGTAAGTTGGTTGATAAACGTGGCCCTGCTGACATAAAAGTCAGTTGAAAGTATAAGCAAGTTATTACTTTTTGATGAAAGATTAGAAAGATAAGCATTTCTCATTGCTGATGAATCGTGCACAATAAAACCAAATTCAATTTGATTTCATGTTGGCTTTGTACAAATACAATGTATAGATCTAATCAAGTATATTTTTCTCAAACATAAACTCAGATCTGAAGCAGAAGTGTCTGACAAGAATGTGTGTGAAGACGTGAGAAGAAAACTGGCTACAATCATCTGAACCATCTGAACGTGTGTGTGTGTGTGTGTGTGTGTGTGTGTGAGAGAGAGAGAGAGAGAGAGAGAGAGAGAGAGAGAGAGAGATTAATCTGCATTAAACACCAAGATGAATTAAGTCAACCAAATGCATTAAAACAAAACACTAAGTATGTAAAGAATTTTTAGTTTGCAGAATGTACTTTCTCTTGCATATCAATAAAACCAATCATGAATGCCTATGTCTGTTTTTTTTTACATAAAATACATTACTTCATCATAATTTCTGTGCAATTAAATTTTAGAAAAAAATAAGGCTACTAAACAAAAGCACTACATTCATTGTATCACTTAATATGTTATTTTTTTTGTTCTAAGTTTGAGATTGTTTTAAAGAAGAGATGGACCATACACAAGGGGAGGGGGGGGCATGCCAAAAAGTTTGAGAACCCCCGATCTACAACTTCACAACAAACTGATTCTTTTCAACAGAACACAAAGAATCATTTACAAGAAATCATTTACAACCCCCACTTTTTGTTTGATCTTCACCTGAGTTCCTGACCACAAAGACACACACAACGGCCAGTTGTTTGGCAAATGACCAGTTTGGGTCAGGACCTCTGCACTTATAAAAGAGGCTGTGTGTGACATGATACAGACCAGTGTGTTCTTCCTTAAGTTCCGTTACTATGACAACCCCTCTATCCTTTGCCCTTTGACCTTCCAGGTAGTCTTAATAGGCCTTTGTTCATTTCGGCATTGTGTCATTTTCTCTTGCACACACCTCCATTAAAAGTCTCCTGCAATGCAGAGCTCAGGTTCTGAAGTGAGCTTAGGTGTGCATGATCTCTAAAACCCTTAGTACGGCTCGGACTGTCCAGGACTAAATCCTTAATCTGATGGTATTATCGATTCATCTGAAGTGGAATAAAGATGAGACTACTGATTATTCTTCTCTTCACCTTGCAAAAAGGTAAGATGGTGCATATCTTTTGTTAGGAGCGTTGGTGTGGGGGCAGAGTCTGTGCTCATACACTCTCAGAAATAAAGGTAAAAAAAGTTGTTACTGGGACGGTACACCTTTGTACCCAAAATGGTACATATTAGGACCTTTTTTTAAAGGGTACTGCCCCAGTGACAGCTTGTGTACCTTTATTTTTGACAGTGTAGATAAAAGACCAGGTTGTAGTTGTTAACATTAGTAAATGCAGTAGTTTACATAAAAATGAGCAATATAGTTTTTCAGCATTTATTCATCTTTGTTAATGTTGGGTAACGCCAATACAATTGTTCATGTTAGTTTAATGTGCATTTACTAATGTTAAGAGTTACATCTTTTTATTTTAAATAATATATTAGTAAAGGCTGAAATTAACATAAACTAAGATTAAAAAATGCTGTATTGTTTATTTAACATATATTTTTATATACAACCTTATTGTGAAGGTTGACTAAAGATGTAATGTAATGAAGTGATGAAGACAAAGGTGAAGAACCAGATATGTAGCACATATTACTTCCACACCTTTAAAATGAAACTGTAAAAAATATGATTGTAAAAAATGTGATTGAGTTAATGATAAAAGCATTACATTTTACATTTACGCATTTGGCAGATGCTTTTATCCAGCATGACTTATAGTGCATTACAAAGTGCATTTTCTCTTTATGTGTGTTCCATGCACAAACCCACAACCTTTTGTGTTGTTAATGCAATGCTCTACAACTGAGCTACAGTAACCGTATTTTTTACATTTTGAAGATGTTTTGATTTGATATACAAAGTAACTAACAATCCATCGTATGCATTATTATAGCAATATTTGTAAAAAAGATTAAAGAAAGATGTTGCATAAAATGGGTCAGTAACACTTTACAAAAGGATTGTAATAGTAAACATTACTAAATGCATCAACTAACATGAATAAAAAATGAACACAATATTTCTTAGCATTTATTAATTCTATAGTGTAAATTAATTTTAATACAGTTTTTCATTTTAGTTCATGGTGCATTAACTTATGTTAATCAGTTTGATTTAATAATGTATTAGTATATGCTAAAATTATCATGAACTAAGATTAATAAATGCTGTAGACGTATTGTTTATTAATAGTTCATGTTAGCTAATGCATTAACTAATTGTTAACAAATGAAGAGTTTTGTAGCAAAACGAGATAACTCTGTTTTTAACATTTTTGTTAAAACATGTTTATTATAATGTTTTTATTTTGTTTTATGGTGCTAGCTGTATTTTTTAAATTATGAAGGTTTAAATCTAAACAAACCAACTGCAGTTGAATTGATATTAATTGGAATGCACAACCAAAAACGAGATTTCTGAAAAATTAAAAAAAACGAGTTATCTCGTTTTGCAACGAAACTCTTCAAAAACAACCTTATTGTAAAGTGTTATCGATGGCTCTCACATAAAACTGTAATATTAACATGTAAGTGTTGTTTTAAGGTTCCTCCAGTACAGCAGTGTTTAAAGATCTTTGTTTTGTCTTCAAATGAATTTACAACTAATAACATTACTTTCTTTGTACAGCTCAGGGCACTTCGGTTTTCTGCCCAGAAACAAGTGACCTTGGATCTGATCAGCTTTTTATTGGTGAGTGTCACTAGAACAATCACATATTAACTGTAAGAAAAATTTGTCCCTAGCTGTCACTTTTTGGGCAGTACCCTTTTAAAAACTACACCTTTGCACCGACCTATAGTTCATATTAGTACCTTAAATGTTCATATTGGTACTAGTGTTGTAGTACTCGGGATGGGTCTTGGTTTTGATGGTCTTGTCTCTGTCTCGACTGTGGTCTCATAACTGTGGGAATTAATTTATAGTGTATTGTCTGATTAAATGTGATTAGATGTAAAACTTTTGGCTTTAAAAGCAACCATTGGCCTATTTCTTATTTGATTTCTTTTGTTACTGTTGTGCTGGTAAGAGATGAATAGGGGGGTTGTCCAAAAACATGTCTCAACAAAAATAATGCAAAATCCCTGAATAGCCAAGATGTGATTGCGAAAATGGTACTGTACTTGTATACATTTTTGTTAATTTATATTATAACAATATCTGACATAATCTAAAAAATACATGAACTTTTGAGTGTTTCTGAGCAACACAGGAATATTGCTACTGAATAAATAAGAATGCTTAGAACGCATGGTTTGACCATTTTTTGAACTTTGGTCTCGTCTTGGTTTAGGTGGTCTTTATTACAACACCAATTGGTACCTCAAATGTGCATATTAATACAAAACATATAAATATTTATACCTAAATGCAGCGGGCAGGGTTCCCACACCTTAATTAACTTAAAATTCAAGGACCTTTCATGGACTTTCCAAGGACTAAATGTGGGGACACATTTCGAGTGAGAGCAAAGTTACATTGTGTTACCTGTAAAGATACATTGTTACAGTTCCCATTCAAGGGAACTCGCGCTGCGTCACTGTGGTGACACTTTGTGGACGACTCCAGGGGTAAGTGCATCTGAATGTGTATATCTAATTCAACCAATGATGAGGCTTAACGTCAAAGACAGGGTGACATGGGAGCCAGAAAGTATATCGCTATCTGAAATATTGCCAAAGACGGTGTTACAGGGACACAGGAAGTATAGCAAGGGAGACGCAGCGTCACGTTCCCTTCTCAGGGAACAACAGTTACATACGTAACCCAAGTCGTGTTCATGTGTCAAACACAACTATGCAAAAAAGCATTTTGGTATGAATCAACATTCGCATACAGAAGATAAAAGCATTTAAAGTGATCAGTTTAGCACGTGTGCTTAAACAGTCTAGAATTTTTATGATATTATCTTACACTACACAGAAAATAATATGGATTTTTTTCCAAAAAAACTTCTTGCATAAAATAGATTCAAGCACTTTCAATGACCTGTATCTATGTATATTTTCAAAAACTTCCCAGGACTTTGATTTTTTTCTTCCAGATTCACAAACTTTCAAGGATTTCAAGGACCCGTGGGAACCCTGAGTGGGGGCCGGTGACTTCTCTTCCGAGAGGCCCAAATTTAAAATGCTTTCCGAGTGTCGTGTGTTGCTCGTCATGTCAAAATACATGCCTGCTGCACAAGAAAGGGTTTACGATTAAAGAGACGCTCACATTCAAAAAATACTCGCAAGACACTAACTTAACATTAAACTCTGATTACACATAAGATTAAGCGAGTATCTGGCAAACATGAGTGTTTCTTTTATGGTAAACCACTTTGAAGCGTCTGCAGCAGGCTCTTATTTTGACATAAGTTTACATGATGCGCCGAACACATATTTTGACATGACGAGCCACACATGATGGGCTACATGCATGTTGTGACGAACTTCGCATCATGCGCCCTCGAAAAATAAGTCACTGGCCGCCACTGCCTATATAGTACATATTAGGACCTCTTTAAATGGTACTGCCTCAGTAAAAGCTAGGGACCTTTTTGACTGTGTAATAAAACATATCCTTAATGTTTAAAAAATATATAATTATACTGTACATGTAATACCTTGTCATATAGAAGAACTTTTAAACCACACCCAAAAACACACA
Organism: Misgurnus anguillicaudatus; assembly: GCF_027580225.2. NCBI lineage: Eukaryota > Metazoa > Chordata > Actinopteri > Cypriniformes > Cobitidae > Misgurnus > Misgurnus anguillicaudatus. The sequence goes on along the minus strand of NC_073338.2, from coordinate 42,068,014 downwards.
AATGTACTAAACAGCTGATAGAGTATGTGTGTATCTGTGTGTGTGTTTGTGATACACAGGTTGTCTGGGTGTGCAGTTCTCTTGGCTTTATGCTGTGTTTGATGACCTGCTATCCGTAATGGAGTTTGCTGTTAATCTGCATTGCGAGACCGGTCTTTGTCCTGCGGACATCCAGAACCACGGACATTACTGTAGCAATGCACGGGAAACATGGGACACAGCGCACACACATATACAGCCTGCCGACACACTTGACAGGTGAGAACGCATGGAGCAATGAATGAGGGGAGGGGGTGAAATTAGACACAGAGGGGGTTGAAAGATTTTAATGGATGTATTAACTTCACAGTGGAGTCCACACACATACTCAGTGTGTGCTATGACCCCACTTTCCTCTGTTTTTTGCCTCTGTGTGCAATTGGGGAAACAGGCAATGTAACCTAGAGTAATATAAATGCACACATACACACCATCCCATACATCTTGTGTGAAAACAATTTATAGATGAAGAGATCAGGATATTAATCTTCTTATGCGTGTGCGCATCTGTGTGCAGTTGTTGTTTCACCCACTGGAGATGTTATCAGGAGCTAAAGGAGAGAAACTGCAGTCGGAGGATCCCAACAAACACCAACTACACCTGCGGCTACAACTCCAGCTGTGGTACACACCCTCAGTCATTAAATAAAAGCAAAGATTTTAAAACAATTTCTTCACATAAGTTTAATTAATCACATTATTATAGGGGGCGTGTACACCAAGTGTCATGCTTTTTATGTTTTTATCCGTTTTCCTGCGCTCAGCAGTTCAATGACTGATAAACAAAGCAGAAGTATCATAACAATCAAAGCACTTAGCTGAAAAAATGCTGGCACAGTCGGCGTCCGCCCGCCGTTTTCAGCCACGTTTAAACGCTTTGGTGAACACGCCCCCTTAGCCATAATGCCAAAGTCATAGTGACACATTAGAGGGGTCATATTATACATATTTATTTTTCATTCAAGGCCCACTTTCTGGTATAATGTCTTTTAATAACTATCTCTACGAAGCATCGTGTTCCTCGCTCTAGATTAACCGCAGGATTTAACTTTGTGTCATGCTAATTTTTGGTTTCAGTTGAATATTTTCAACTTGCACAAAGAAGAGTTTGAGGCGGATATTGTTTTTTGCGGCAATCGCACTAGCCAATTTGCGTCATACGCATCGGCCCGCGCGAGTTTGGTTTATTCGCATCTATTGCATTGACTTTGTATGTAATCCACTCGCGCAAATTAAAATTTGCGTTTTAGTGTGTTATGTACACACCAAACACAAAGCATTGCGTTCCTCGCTCTAGATTACTTGCAAGATTTAACTTTGTGTCATGAAAATTTTTGGTTTCAGTAAAAAAATTTTAACATGCACAAAGGCGTGTTTGATATGGATATTGTGTGTTTTTGCAGCAATTGCGCCCCCCAATTTGCGTCATTCGCATCGACCAACGCGAGTTTGGTCTATTCGCATCTTTGCATTGACTTTGTATGTAATCTACTAGCGCAAATTTAAATTTGGTTTTGGTGTGTACACCCCATTATGCTGCGTACACACCAAACACGAAGCATCGTGTTCCTCGCTCTAGATTACTCGCGTGATTTAATTTTGTGTCATGCTAATTTTTTGCTTCAGTTGAATATTTTCAACTTGTACAAAGACGCGCTTGAGGCGAATATTGTGTGTTTTTGTGGCAATCGCGACACCCAATTTGCATCATTTGCATTGGCCCATGCAAGTTTGGTCTATTCGCATCTTTGCATTGACTTTGTATGTAATCTACTAGCGCAAATTTGAATTTGGTTTTGGTGTGTACACCCCATTATGCTGCGTACACACCAAACACGAAGCATCGTGTTCCTCGCTCTAGATTACTCGGGTGATTTAATTTTGCGTCATGCTACTTTTTTGCTTCAGTTGAATATTTTCAACTTGTACAAAGACGCGCTTGAGGCGAATATTGTGTGTTTTTGCGGCAATTGCGCCCCCCAATTTGCGTCATTCGCATCGACCAACGCGAGTTTGGTCTATTCGCATCTTTGCATTGACTTTGTATGTAATCTACTAGCGCAAATTTAAATTTGGTTTTGGTGTGTACACCCCATTATGCTGCGTACACACCAAACACGAAGAATCATGTTCCTCGCTGTAGATTACTCGCAGGATTTAACTTTGTGTCATGTAAATTTTTTGGTTGAGTTGAATATTTTCAACTTGTACAAAGACGCGCTTGAGGCGAATATTGTGTGTTTTTGTGGCAATCGCGACACCCAATTTGCATCATTTGCATTGGCCCATGCAAGTTTGGTCTATTCGCATCTTTGCATTGACTTTGTATGTAATCTACTAGCGCAAATTTGAATTTGGTTTTGGTGTGTACACCCCATTATGCTGCGTACACACCAAACACGAAGCATCGTGTTCCTCGCTCTAGATTACTCGGGTGATTTAATTTTGCGTCATGCTACTTTTTTGCTTCAGTTGAATATTTTCAACTTGTACAAAGACGCGCTTGAGGCGAATATTGTGTGTTTTTGCGGCAATTGCGCCCCCCAATTTGCGTCATTTGCATCGACCAACGCGAGTTTGGTCTATTCGCATCTTTGCATTGACTTTGTATGTAATCTACTAACGCAAATTTGAATTTGGTTTTGGTGTGTACACCCCATTATGCTGCGTACACACCAAACACGAAGCATCGTGTTCCTCGCTCTAGATTACTCGCGTGATTTAATTTTGTGTCATGCTACTTTTTTGCTTCAGTTGAATATTTTCAACTTGTACAAAGACGCGCTTGAGGCGAATATTGTGTGTTTTTGTGGCAATCGCGACACCCAATTTGCATCATTTGCATTGGCCCATGCAAGTTTGGTCTATTCGCATCTTTGCATTGACTTTGTATTTAATATACTAGCGCAAATTTGAATTTGGTTTTGGTGTGTACACCCCATTATGCTGCGTACACACCAAACACGAAGCATCGTGTTTCTCGCTCTAGATTACTCGCGTGATTTAAAGTGTATGTTGCAGGTTAACCACCACTGTCGATTAATGGGTACATAAATCACTCAAGATATGTGTATAATTTTTAAAATGTCTCAAAAATGGTCCTAAAGACCACTTTTTTTTACGTTTTTGGTATTAACGGTTTTTTTAACGCAATTCTGCGATGACGTCACGTTGGGGAGAAGTGGAGAAAGACTCAGCCAGAGCCATAAAGATAGATGAGACATTTATTGCTGTTTAATACTTACGTATATAATTTGGTAATCATATATACATCGTAGGAAATATATAATGTGTTATACTGCAAAGTTACCTTGCTAATTATTATTTATGATATATGTGGAGATAAATAAAACTTCGCAAATCTGCTGATTTGATCCATTCATGTCCTGACCACCAGGCTAGAGATTTTTAAACATCCTTAATCCACACTTACTAGTCTATCAAATAATATCTCAAATATATTGTTTTGTGAAATAAAAGGATGTTTTGTTATATTGTTTATGCGATTATAACGAATCACACGATCATTTTATACGCAGCAGCAGTCAGCAGCTGCAGCACACTCGGATCCGACCGCATACATACTGTAATAAACAGGCGTTCGGCGGCTTTTTACATCACGACAGACTATGCCATTTGAGGAGGAACCGCTCATTGATCACCGTATTTTTATAAATCCTGTACATGTTTGGACCTGCCGAACAGGTTGAGCACTTTAATATACTTTATTGAGCAGAGAGGCTGCCTGCACAGTTTGACCAGCGGGCTGCGGGAACCGGCGCACATCACGCCGCCAGACGGTGTTGCTAATATAACTCGAAATGTATAACTATTATCAGATCGGCCCACCGGGAAAGTCCCGATTGCCATTCCGCTACTGGCTGTAAGAAAGTGAGTGCGTTTGGGTCGCTGGTCCCCGCGAACAGACGTGACGTGCTTCACTCACCTTCCAGGATTAGAGACATGCTGCCAAAACCGTTTGTGCTGAAGATCGCATAAAGTTACACCCATTTCAGGCAGGATCATGGACCCCCTCAAGCCAGCATGCACGAGTATGTTAATTGTTTGTTTACTTTCTACACGAAGATATGCTAACCTTATGCTATCTGGCTGTCTGCCTATCTCTCTATACTAGCCTATCCATCTGTCTATCTATCTGTCTATCTATCTGTCTATCTATCTATGTATCTATCTATGTATGTATCTATGTATGTATGTATGTATGTATGTATGTATGTATGTATGTATGTATGTATGTATGTATGTATGTATGTATGTATGTATGTATGTATGTATGTATGTATGTATGTATGTATGTATGTATTATCTGCGCTATCAGAACTGTACTTTACTCGTCTTTCTATAGTCATTCTCAATGCTCTCAAGGCGGTTTTGGTCAATTCTCTCCCCAGCGTGACGTCATACAGTGCGTTGTGAGGGAAAGGAGAATCATTGCAAATTGCTGTACTTTTTCATACTTTTTCGGGTTTTGTGATACCCAACAACATAAAATACAATGGATAACAGTTTAAATGTTTATTATCAACAAGCAAATTGCACAAATTCGTTGAAAAATTTTACCTGCAAAACGCCCTTTAATTTTGTGTCATGCTAATTTTTTGCTTCAGTTGAATATTTTCAACTTGTACAAAGACGCGCTTGAGGCGAATATTGTGTGTTTTTGTGGCAATCGCGACACCCAATTTGCATCATTTGCATTGGCCCATGCAAGTTTGGTCTATTCGCATCTTTGCATTGACTTTGTATGTAATCTACTAGCGCAAATTTGAATTTGGTTTTGGTGTGTACACCCCATTATGCTGCGTACACACCAAACACGAAGCATCGTGTTCCTCGCTCTAGATTACTCGGGTGATTTAATTTTGCGTCATGCTACTTTTTTGCTTCAGTTGAATATTTTCAACTTGTACAAAGACGCGCTTGAGGCGAATATTGTGTGTTTTTGCGGCAATTGCGCCCCCCAATTTGCGTCATTTGCATCGACCAACGCGAGTTTGGTCTATTCGCATCTTTGCATTGACTTTGTATGTAATCTACTAACGCAAATTTGAATTTGGTTTTGATGTGTACACCCCATTATGCTGCGTACACACCAAACACGAAGCATCGTGTTCCTCGCTCTAGATTACTCGCGTGATTTAATTTTGTGTCATGCTACTTTTTTGCTTCAGTTGAATATTTTCAACTTGTACAAAGACGCGCTTGAGGCGAATATTGTGTGTTTTTGTGGCAATCGCGACACCCAATTTGCATCATTTGCATTGGCCCATGCAAGTTTGGTCTATTCGCATCTTTGCATTGACTTTGTATTTAATATACTAGCGCAAATTTGAATTTGGTTTTGGTGTGTACACCCCATTATGCTGCGTACACACCAAACACGAAGCATCGTGTTTCTCGCTCTAGATTACTCGCGTGATTTAATTTTGTGTCATGCTAATTTTTTGCTTCAGTTGAATATTTTCAACTTGTACAAAGACGCGCTTGAGGCGAATATTGTGTGTTTTTGTGGCAATCGCGACACCCAATTTGCATCATTTGCATTGGCCCATGCAAGTTTGGTCTATTCGCATCTTTGCATTGACTTTGTATGTAATCTACTAGCGCAAATTTGAATTTGGTTTTGGTGTGTACACCCCATTATGCTGCGTACACACCAAACACGAAGCATCGTGTTCCTCGCTCTAGATTACTCGGGTGATTTAATTTTGCGTCATGCTACTTTTTTGCTTCAGTTGAATATTTTCAACTTGTACAAAGACGCGCTTGAGGCGAATATTGTGTGTTTTTGCGGCAATTGCGCCCCCCAATTTGCGTCATTTGCATCGACCAACGCGAGTTTGGTCTATTCGCATCTTTGCATTGACTTTGTATGTAATCTACTAACGCAAATTTGAATTTGGTTTTGGTGTGTACACCCCATTATGCTGCGTACACACCAAACACGAAGCATCGTGTTCCTCGCTCTAGATTACTCGCGTGATTTAATTTTGTGTCATGCTACTTTTTTGCTTCAGTTGAATATTTTCAACTTGTACAAAGACGAGCTTGAGGCGAATATTGTGTGTTTTTGTGGCAATCGCGACACCCAATTTGCATCATTTGCATTGGCCCATGCAAGTTTGGTCTATTCGCATCTTTGCATTGACTTTGTATTTAATATACTAGCGCAAATTTGAATTTGGTTTTGGTGTGTACACCCCATTATGCTGCGTACACACCAAACACGAAGCATCGTGTTTCTCGCTCTAGATTACTCGCGTGATTTAATTTTGTGTCATGCTAATTTTTTGCTTCAGTTGAATATTTTCAACTTGTACAAAGACGCGCTTGAGGCGAATATTGTGTGTTTTTGTGGCAATCGCGACACCCAATTTGCATCATTTGCATTGGCCCATGCAAGTTTGGTCTATTCGCATCTTTGCATTGACTTTGTATGTAATCTACTAGCGCAAATTTGAATTTGGTTTTGGTGTGTACACCCCATTATGCTGCGTACACACCAAACACGAAGCATCGTGTTCCTCGCTCTAGATTACTCGGGTGATTTAATTTTGCGTCATGCTACTTTTTTGCTTCAGTTGAATATTTTCAACTTGTACAAAGACGCGCTTGAGGCGAATATTGTGTGTTTTTGCGGCAATTGCGCCCCCCAATTTGCGTCATTTGCATCGACCAACGCGAGTTTGGTCTATTCGCATCTTTGCATTGACTTTGTATGTAATCTACTAACGCAAATTTGAATTTGGTTTTGGTGTGTACACCCCATTATGCTGCGTACACACCAAACACGAAGCATCGTGTTCCTCGCTCTAGATTACTCGCGTGATTTAATTTTGTGTCATGCTACTTTTTTGCTTCAGTTGAATATTTTCAACTTGTACAAAGACGCGCTTGAGGCGAATATTGTGTGTTTTTGTGGCAATCGCGACACCCAATTTGCATCATTTGCATTGGCCCATGCAAGTTTGGTCTATTCGCATCTTTGCATTGACTTTGTATTTAATATACTAGCGCAAATTTGAATTTGGTTTTGGTGTGTACACCCCATTATGCTGCGTACACACCAAACACGAAGCATCGTGTTTCTCGCTCTAGATTACTTGCAAGATTTAACTTTGTGCCATGCAAATTTTTCGTTTCAGTTTAATATTTTCAACATGCACAAAGATGCGTTTGAGGCAAATATTGTGTGGTTTTGCGGCAATTACGCCACCCAATTTGCATAATTTGCATTGGCCCACTAAGTTTGGTCTATTCGCATCTTTGCATTGAATTTGTATGTAATCTACTCACGCAAATTTGAATTCAAGTTTTGGTGCGTACACACCATTATGCTGCGTACACACCAAACATGAAGCATCGCGTTCCTCGCTCTAGATTACTCATGGGATTTAACTTTGTGTCATGCAAATTTTTCACTAGAGTTAAATATTTTCAACTTGCACGAAAACACGCTTGAGGTGAATATTGTGTGCTTTTGCAGCAAACGCGCAACCCAATTTGCGTCATTCGCATCTGCCCGAATCTTTGCACTGGCTTGGTATGTAATCTACTAGCGCAAATTTGAATTTGGTTTTGGTGTGTACGCCCCATTATGCTGCGTACACACCAAACACGAAGCATTGCGTTCCTCGCTCTAGATTACTCATGGGATTTAACTTTGTGTCATGCTAATTTTTTGTTTCAATTGAATATTTTCAACTTGTGCGAAAACACGCTTAAGGTGAAAAGCGTGTTTTTGCAACAATCGTGCAGTCCAATTTGCATCGGTCCGGGCGAGATTGCATCTATTCGCATCTTTGCATTGATTTTGTACGTAATCTACTCGTGCAAATCGTTGAATTCGCGTTTGGTGTGTACACCCAGAGCTTAACAGGCTGTTATTTTGCTGCTGTGCCCTAAAAAAAAAAGATTCGTTTGCAGATTTAATTCATACTTAAAGTCCGTGTAAAGTCATTTCAGAGAATTCTAAACATATTATTAATGTTAGAAATGTATTGCTGAAACACGTTACAAAAACTGTGAACTGTGCAGTACTGTGGAGTTACGCTAAAAAGTTTTTCTACATTTCTGAGTTCAGGACTATTTGGGCGGGGCTAAAACGGTGGCTCAATGACGCACTGGAGCCACAAAGCATGGCCCCGCCCCTAAAACATTGCAGAGCATTCATTCAAGTTGCAGCGGTTCTTGAACGTTTAACTGAAGCTATTTTGGGGATTTTCGCCTGAATTTGGCCTACCCAATTTCAAAAAGCTTCCCATACCCACATGCAGTGGTTTACATACAAAAGTTTGATATCATTTTACAGGAAACACTGTTGAAAGTGCTAAACATGGTTGTATGTGATGTCAGTCCTCTAATAAACACAAAACTAAATAGGCGCTTTTTGATGTTTTTTTTTCTAAAGTTTTTATTTGAAAGTGTATAACTCTGGCCCTGGATGCCTCAGCTACCTGCAGACAGTTTTGTTTGATTCCAGCAATTGTCAGCTTACAGAGGGAAAATGATTTTTTTCTCTATCCTAATCTATCCAAAAGTTATTTTACTCCAACTGAAGGGAGGAATAATACCCTTTTTGTATACATTTTCTGCCTAAAAACATTTGAAGTGTCCCCTTAAAAATACGGAAGCTTCCCGCAAGTGGGTGTGGTTTCAGGGCAGACCGTGGACACCCCCCCAGCATTTAAGAGCAAACCATCCTGCCTGTTTTCTAAACTTTTTATAACTCATTTTATAAGTGTTTTTTTAATAATTCAAATTTGTCTGGGTGCTTAATATCACATTTTCATGTGGTGTGACAAACTGAGAACTCATTTACTATCAGACTTTACACAGACTTTAAAGATTAAACAGATTCCTTATTAAAGAAAGTATAAACACCCAGTGCAAAATCAACAAAAATGTGCATTTAAATGTTTTATGCCAGCATGATTTGGTTTATGTGTGATCTGAAAGATCCTCTCACGAACTGTTACAGACACGCAAGATTTCTGTGATGATGGATTCTGCCATTGTGATCAGTCAGCTATAGACTGCATCGGCTCCAACCGGCATATCACAAAACAGGATGAAAACAACCAACCCAACACATCACAGACAGGTAACACAGCTTTTAATCACAGTACAGAGATTTGCACAGTTATTTATAGCAAACAAAGAGACGCTATGATAAGAGCAATTTCTATCTGTTTTAATGTTTCTCTTCACTCACTTTCTCTGCAACAGATCTTCTTGTTAATGACACATACACCAGTGAGATGTTTAATGAAACAGGTGAGACTCTACACACCTATCAGTCACATCCACAGACATTTTTAGACTGTCATTCCCTGGTACCCACCTGTGTGTTTGCCCCAGCCAATTAAAAAGTTTTGATATTGGTGTGCGACGAAGCAGTTCACACATACTGATCAACTGAAAATGTGTTATGTGTCTCAGACAGGGTGGAGCTTTCCCCATCAGACCTTGATATATATGGTAATATAACAGTAAAAGCAAAGTACACATTAAAGCAAAAATAAAAACAAAACCTCATAATATGTCTCTCTTTCTCTCTCAGGATTTGATCAGACACTGAATGAGACAATAAGCAACTCCACCACTGAGGTGGTATTTGTTAACGGCTCTCAAGCCAGCGATATCCAGACTACAGAAAACCCTGCCGTATATCAGACTGGTGAAGCTTCTTATTCTTATTGTCTTTTCTGTAGTCCGCTAGTTTCCACTAATCTGAGCCACCTCAAGATTCACTGATGTCTGCTATACTTCATCTACAGGTCCAAGGGAAGAGGAGCATAAACTGAAACAGGAGACAGACAGCTTATCAGAAAGAGAAAACACAGTTGAGGAAGAGGAGGGGGTGGAATACGAGGAAGGTGTCTTTAATGGTGAGAGATGTGTTTGATTTCACACCAAGCATTCTGCACGCTTTTCGTTTTTCTGTGTCTCTCAGGCTTACAGAGTTGTTGCAAACAATTCAACCCTGACTTCAATACAACATTTCACATTGAACAAGTGTTCAAAATTCCACCACAGACACTGCTTGTGGTTCAAAATCAGACTTGATCTGTCTCAAAGCTCAGCTTAGACATTTATATTGTTTTAAACATTAAGCAACTTACAAGAAATAGTTTATTTTGTGCATGCATTAGGGGCTTAATAAATACACTGTACCAGACTTAAGCTGCAGCTTTCTCTTTAAATGCCAAAGGTTAATTTTCGAAGAAAATTACTTTTTCACATGACAGAACACGAGACTGTGAGTTTGTCCTGATGCACATAAACAACCCCCACACACACATTATTTTAAAGGGTACCTCGACTATGAAGACTATTTACCTTCTACTGCTAAAATCCAGAAACACATTACATATTTTAATTACTTTAATTATGTAATACTCATTTTAACCTATAGAGGCCGCCATAATGGTTGTGATAAAATATTACTACAGTTACATATTTACAGTATATATATATATATATATATGTATATATATATATTAGGGCTGGGACTTTAACGCGTTAATTAAGATTAATTAATTACACAAAAAATAACGCGTTAAACATTTTTAACGCATTTTAATCGCACTTATTTTTGCACCGCGGAACATTTCTCATTGGATGAGTTTTGGCGGACCGATTATACTGGAGCACCAACTAGCGTTCCTGACTTCAGACAACAACAAACCACACTGAACATGAACGAAGAAGCTGATGAGATCGCTTTGGTTTGTCCCGTGGATGGGAATTTTTTTTAATAAAAAACGAACGGATGGAAGCGTCGATAAGAGCATGGTTGTGTGTAAGCTATGCAACAAGGAATTCACATATCACCGCAGCACATCGAGCCTCAAGTATAATCTCAATGCAAAACATACAGCAGCTAGCGTGGACATTAGCCCGACTCCGCGTAGAACGACTTGGTTGAACAAAAATAAACAATATTTTGTTGCTTAAGCTTATGTATTCAGTCATTATTCATGGTATACTAAAAATGCATGTGAAAAAATAACTTCTCAATGTTCTTAGGTCAAATATTTATGTGATTAAAATGAGATTCATTTCGATTAAATTCGATTAATTACAAAGCCTCTAATTAATTAGATAAATTTTTTTAATCGAGTCCCAGCCCTAATATATATATATATATATATATATATATATATATATATATATATATATATATATATATATATATATATATATATATATATATATATATATATATATATATATATATATATATATATATACTGTGTGTGTGTGTGTGTGTGTGTGTGTGTGTGTGTGTGTGTGTGTGTGTGTGTGTGTGTGTGTGTGTGTGTGTGTGTGTGTGTGTGTGTGTGTGTGTGTGTGTGTGCTGCATCCACTCAAAAAAATTATGTTTGAATATTTGATATGAAATTTACAAAATATCTTTACATAAAAGACCGATAATTTTAACCCATGCAATGTATTTTTGCTTTTTTATACAAATATACCCGTGCGACTTATGAAATATATAACTATAGTAACAACTACTAGTATCTATGTGAGAATGTTTTACTTACCACTTTTTTAACTCTTTATTTTGGTGATCTTTCATTTGTATGTTTTATGCATTGATCAGTATTTATGTTAATTCCCGGTTCATATTAAAGGCCTAGATGCTGAAGTTCTTGAATTTTTAATAGCATGCAGATGTCAAGACTACATACCGCCACCTACTGTCTGTGTGCATTTATACCTCTTCTGTTTCACATAATTTTACAATCTACTGACTGAAGACAAGTTTACTGTGTTTATCTCGTTCTAGCGTTAACAGAACGCAACCTCTTGACATCATGAATTGTGATGTAAAAAAAATGGCGGCTTCCGAGTGAAAATATTTTTCGTTATTTCTTCATTTCACATTCAAATGCCAATCCAGGTGTTATCTATCACACCACACATTTGTGGTTATATTCTGGGTATCCTTCAAGGGTCTTATTTTAGATAAGTTTCTCCACACTGATCTGGGATCAGCATCTAATTTAATTTAATGACAAACAAATCCCATAACAGATTTGGTTGCATGAGTTGAAGTAACACCAAAGTAAAACTATGCAGGAATGATCTGCAGTTTCAAAATAATGACCATGTGACCTGTGACATCATTTCCTGTTTGCTTTTCAGTGACTGATGTGATGTCAGAAGAAACAGAAATTCCTACTACCCACAATGCATTGGACATGAGCACAAATAGTGAGCCTTCTTATTCATTTCAAAGCATTCAAAGCATCAAAGAGATGTAGCCATCTAGAAATTCAGTATTTATATTTTTTATGTCTTGACAGATGGACCGACAGGTAGCACAGCGCTACCGTTAACAACAGAAACACAGACTGTCGCATTCTCACACACAGACATACAGTCAATCCATACACAACACTTATTAAACACACAAAGTCTTCTTTCTGCTCCACACACAGTATCAGTAACTACATTCACGCACACACAACCACAACACCTCTCATCTGATGAAGATGAGGAAAGTGATGAAGATCACAAAGACACATTTCAAATGGCTACAAACAATTTAAGACCCTTAGCATACACACCTGCACAAATTCAACATACAACACACACCATAAAACCTCTTACACATATCCCTGCGCATACTACTGTTACACACAAAACAACAATTCATGCTAGTAACATCACTGGAGGAATAATGGATGAGTCGAAAGAGACAGAAGAAGAACAGTCGACACAAACCAATCCAAACCTTTATAGCCTTCCGATGACCACACCCACCCAAACAATAACCAATCAAAACTCTCATCATAAAACAACCCCATCCATATCTTCCAATGAAGATAAACCAGAAAGAGACAGTGAGGAGGAAGAGTTGTCGGTTGAAAAGACAGAGAAAGAAAGTGAAGAGGCAAGCGACTTGATCACAACCAAACCAACATCTTCAGCATCACACTTGACCACACAAGCCACCACAAACTCACATGAAAAGCAAAACAAAGAGAGTGATGAAGAGCTACAGAGTGACGAAGAGAGTGAAAAAATAAGTGGCATTTTTTCTTCGGTCCACAACCAAACCACTGCCAGCTTTCTAAAACCCTCCATCACAACACCAGGCATCACTGATCCTTCTACTAAACCTACCGTAAACATGTTCCCAAAAGCAACAGCACACACAGTTGCAAAACCAACGAGGAATCACAAACCAACATCTACGCCTCTGCATAAAACCCAGATGCCAGCATCCACATCTCGTCCTTACTCCCAGAAATCAACCCATCCACCCCTGCAACGGCCACATGCCACTTTGGTGACCCCTGCAGCTCAGGAGGAGTCTGCTGAGGAAGAGGAGCCAGAGGAGGAAGTGAAAGAGCCGTCTGACAGCTCACAGGAATCAGAGAAGCTTGGTAACCAGCAATCAGTTCACCAAACATAGCTGTATATTGTTGTCAAAGAACTGTAAGCATGTGCGTGTGTTTCTCCAGAGCCTGTCCGGAGACGGAGACGGACACTGCCGTTCTTTGCCTGGTCTCTGCTGGAGGCAGCGGGACTTTCAGACCTACAGCCGAAAGAAGAAAGTGAAGGTGAATCTATTTGCTCAGTTTTAAAACCATTATATCAAAAGAAAGCCCTTGTAATGATAGTACCTACCAACACGTATTTGTGTGTGTGTGTGTAGAATGTAGCATGTCTTTTTACCAGTATGATGCAGCTGGACAGGTGCTAAGGGATATGTCTGCTTTGGGAGAAATGCTGAACTGTCTGACAGGACGATGTCCTCATGAGTATCAAAACTACGGCTGCTACTGTGGACAGCAGGGAAGAGGAACCCCAGTAGATCAGCTGGACCGGTCAGAACATTTACATACACTTTCACAAATGCAGACATGGTTTTATGGTTACATAGTATCCTTACCAATCTGTTACGTTCTGCTCAAGTCACGCTGGCAAAGAAAATTCTGTGTTTTATGAACCATAAACAGTGTAAAAACATTGCATTAGACCATATAGACAAAATAATGTTCAATGTCATATGACCCCTGGCAACCCCTGTCCTTCCTGGCAATATTTGCATAGATACAAAGCAACATGGTAATACTGCACTACTAGCTTGTCAGGACCTGAGATGAAAAACTGCATATAACTTTGCACAGGCATAGTTTGCAAGCAATTTTATGATACCAGCCACTATGAAGGAGTAGGCAATCACAGCATGCTGATGTTCGGCCATAACAGCATGATGTACGGGAGTGACCGAGCGAGAAGGAGCGCAACTGAGCTTGTGTGATAACCTGCCATTATGTCGGCTGAGGAAATCGATAAAAATTTGTTGTAATGTCGTTTTAATGGTTAATGTGTAGGGGTGATAAAAACAATTAAGTGACCCAGTGTTGTTGTGGTACTTATGGAAGCTTGTTTCCGCCATATAAAAAATAATAAAAGAAAATTGTGACTTAGTATCTCAGAATTCAGATATAAAGTCGCAATTCTGAGATATAAAGTCAGAATTCTGAGAAATAAAGTCACAATTCTGAAATATAAAGTTGCAATTCTGATATATAAATTCAGAATTGTAAGATATAAAGTAAGATGCAATTCTGAGATATAAAGTTGCAATTCTGATATTCAAAGTTGCAATTCTGATATACAAAGTTGCAATTCTGAGATACAAAGTCGCAATTCTGAGATATAAAGTCAAAATTCTGAGATGTAAAGTCAAAATTCTGAGATGTAAAGTCAAAATTCTGAGATATAAAGTCGCAATTTTGAGATATAGTCGCAATTCTGAGATATAGTCAAAATTCTGAGATACAGAGTTGCAATTCTGAGATATAAAGTCGCAATTCTGAGATATAAAGTCAAAATTCTGAGATACAAAGTTGCAATTTTGAGATATAAAGTCGCAATTCCGAGATATAACGTCGCAATTCTGAGATACAGAGTTGCAATTCTGAGATATAGTCGCAATTCTGAGATATAAAGTCAAAATTCTGAGATATAAAGTCACAATTCTGAGATACAGAGTTGCAATTCTGAGATATAAAGTTGCAATTCTAAGATATAAAGTCAAAATTCTGAGATGTAAAGTCAAAATTCTGAGATGTAAAGTCAAAATTCTGAGATGTAAAGTCAAAATTCTGAGATACAAAGTTGCAATTTTAAGATATAAGTCGCAATTCTCAGATATAACGTCGCAATTCTGAGATATAAAGTCAAAAATCTGAGATGTAAAGTTGCAATTCTGAGATGTAAATTCGCAATTCTGAGATATAAAGTCGCAATTTTGAGATACAGAGTTGCAATTCTGAGATATAAAGTCAAAATTCTGAAATGAAAAGTCAAAATTCTGAGATACAAAGTTGCAATTCTGAGATATAAAGTCGCAATTCTGAGATATAAAGTCACAATTCTGATATACAGAGTTGCAATTCTGAGATATAAAGTCGTAATTCTGAGATATAAAGTCAAAATTCTGAAATGTAAAGTCAAAATTCTAAGATACAAAGTTGCAATTCTGAGATATAAAGTTGCAATTCTGAGATATAAAGTCACAATTCTGAGATACAGAGTTGCAATTCTGAGATATAAAGTCGCAATTCTAAGATATAAAGTCAAAATTCTGAGATGTAAAGTCGTAATTCTGAGATATAAAGTCAAAATTCTGAAATGTAAAGTCAAAATTCTAAGATACAAAGTTGCAATTCTGAGATATAAAGTTGCAATTCTGAAATATAAAGTCACAATTCTGAGATACAGAGTTGCAATTCTGAGATATAAAGTCACAATTCTAAGATATAAAGTCAAAATTCTGAGATGTAAAGTCAAAATTCTGAGATGTAAAGTCAAAATTCTGAGATGTAAAGTCAAAATTCTGAGATACAAAGTTGCGATTTTAAGATATAAAGTCGCAATTCTCAGATATAACGTCGCAATTCTGAGATACAGAGTTGCAATTCTGAGATATAAAGTCGCAATTCTGAGATATAAAGTCAAAAATCTGAGATGTAAAGTTCCAATTCTGAGATATAAAGTCACAATTCTGAAATATAAAGTTGCAATTCTGATATATAAATTCAGAATTGTAAGATATAAAGTAAGATGCAATTCTGAGATATAAAGTTGCAATTCTGATATTCAAAGTTGCAATTCTGATATACAAAGTTGCAATTCTGAGATACAAAGTCGCAATTCTGAGATATAAAGTCAAAATTCTGAGATGTAAAGTCAAAATTCTGAGATGTAAAGTCAAAATTCTGAGATATAAAGTCGCAATTTTGAGATATAGTCGCAATTCTGAGATATAGTCAAAATTCTGAGATACAGAGTTGCAATTCTGAGATATAAAGTCGCAATTCTGAGATATAAAGTCAAAATTCTGAGATACAAAGTTGCAATTTTGAGATATAAAGTCGCAATTCCGAGATATAACGTCGCAATTCTGAGATACAGAGTTGCAATTCTGAGATATAGTCGCAATTCTGAGATATAAAGTCAAAATTCTGAGATATAAAGTCACAATTCTGAGATACAGAGTTGCAATTCTGAGATATAAAGTTGCAATTCTAAGATATAAAGTCAAAATTCTGAGATGTAAAGTCAAAATTCTGAGATGTAAAGTCAAAATTCTGAGATGTAAAGTCAAAATTCTGAGATACAAAGTTGCAATTTTAAGATATAAGTCGCAATTCTCAGATATAACGTCGCAATTCTGAGATATAAAGTCAAAAATCTGAGATGTAAAGTTGCAATTCTGAGATGTAAATTCGCAATTCTGAGATATAAAGTCGCAATTTTGAGATACAGAGTTGCAATTCTGAGATATAAAGTCAAAATTCTGAAATGAAAAGTCAAAATTCTGAGATACAAAGTTGCAATTCTGAGATATAAAGTCGCAATTCTGAGATATAAAGTCACAATTCTGATATACAGAGTTGCAATTCTGAGATATAAAGTCGTAATTCTGAGATATAAAGTCAAAATTCTGAAATGTAAAGTCAAAATTCTAAGATACAAAGTTGCAATTCTGAGATATAAAGTTGCAATTCTGAGATATAAAGTCACAATTCTGAGATACAGAGTTGCAATTCTGAGATATAAAGTCGCAATTCTAAGATATAAAGTCAAAATTCTGAGATGTAAAGTCGTAATTCTGAGATATAAAGTCAAAATTCTGAAATGTAAAGTCAAAATTCTAAGATACAAAGTTGCAATTCTGAGATATAAAGTTGCAATTCTGAAATATAAAGTCACAATTCTGAGATACAGAGTTGCAATTCTGAGATATAAAGTCACAATTCTAAGATATAAAGTCAAAATTCTGAGATGTAAAGTCAAAATTCTGAGATGTAAAGTCAAAATTCTGAGATGTAAAGTCAAAATTCTGAGATACAAAGTTGCGATTTTAAGATATAAAGTCGCAATTCTCAGATATAACGTCGCAATTCTGAGATACAGAGTTGCAATTCTGAGATATAAAGTCGCAATTCTGAGATATAAAGTCAAAAATCTGAGATGTAAAGTTCCAATTCTGAGATATAAATTCGCAATTCTGAGATATAAAGTCGCAATTTTGAGATACAGAGTTGCAATTCTGAGATAAAGTCAAAATTCTGAAATGTAAAGTCAAAATTCTGAGATACAAAGTTGCAATTCTTAGATATAAAGTCGCAATTCTGAGATATAAAGTCACAATTCTGATATACAGAGTTGCAATTCTGAGATATAAAGTCGTAATTCTGAGATATAAAGTCAAAATTCTGAAATGTAAAGTCAAAATTCTAAGATACAAAGTTGCAATTCTGAGATATAAAGTTGCAATTCTGAGATATAAAGTCACAATTCTGAGATACAGAGTTGCAATTCTGAGATATAAAGTCGCAATTCTAAGATATAAAGTCAAAATTCTGAGATGTAAAGTCGTAATTCTGAGATATAAAGTCAAAATTCTGAAATGTAAAGTCAAAATTCTAAGATACAAAGTTGCAATTCTGAGATATAAAGTTGCAATTCTGAGATATAAAGTCACAATTCTGAGATACAGAGTTGCAATTCTGAGATATAAAGTCAAAATTCTAAGATATAAAGTCAAAATTCTGAGATGTAAAGTCGTAATTCTGAGATATAAAGTCAAAATTCTGAAATGTAAAGTCAAAATTCTAAGATACAAAGTTGCAATTCTGAGATATAAAGTTGCAATTCTGAGATATAAAGTCACAATTCTGAGATACAGAGTTGCAATTCTGAGATATAAAGTCGGAATTCTAAGATATAAAGTCAAAATTCTGAGATGTAAAGTCAAAATTCTGAGATGTAAAGTCAAAATTCTGAGATGTAAAGTCAAAATTCTGAGATACAAAGTTGCGATTTTAAGATATAAAGTCGCAATTCTCAGATATAACGTCGCAATTCTGAGATACAGAGTTGCAATTCTGAGATATAAAGTCGCAATTCTGAGATATAAAGTCAAAAATCTGAGATGTAAAGTTGCAATTCTGAGATATAAAG
The DNA here is from genome assembly GCF_027580225.2 of Misgurnus anguillicaudatus. Classification (NCBI taxonomy): domain Eukaryota; kingdom Metazoa; phylum Chordata; class Actinopteri; order Cypriniformes; family Cobitidae; genus Misgurnus; species Misgurnus anguillicaudatus. Next base: position 42,049,453 of record NC_073338.2, on the reverse strand, counting down.
TCGCAATTTTGAGATACAGAGTTGCAATTCTGAGATATAAAGTCAAAATTCTGAGATACAAAGTTGCAATTCTGAGATATAAATTCAGTATTCTGAGATACAAAGTCAGAATTTTCTTTTATTATAATCTTTAAAAAGTCGCAATTCGGAGATATAAAGTCAAAAACCTGAGATATAAAGTCAAAATTCTGAGATACAAAGTCGCACTTCTGAGATGTAAAGTCGCAATTCTGAGATATAAAGTCGCAATTTTGAGATACAGAGTTGCAATTCTGAGATATAAAGTCAAAATTCTGAAATGTAAAGTCAAAATTCTGAGATACAAAGTTGCAATTCTGAGATATAAATTCACTATTCTGAGATACAAAGTCAGAATTTTCTTTTATTATTATCTTTAAAATGGCAGAAACAGGCTTCTACAGGTATCAGTTAAAAAAAAAACAAATAAAAAAACTCATTCCAGGACTGGAAGTGAATATATGGCCCATGCCAGAATTCGAATTCCAGGTACATTTCAGGTAGAGAATGAAAACAAGTGTTTTTTTTTCTTACACATTTTGAAATAAAAAAATTGTTATTTGCTGATTGGTGATTCAAAGCGCAATGAGAAGCTACTGTAGATGCCACAGGACAAACATGTTGTCGTCTGAGACAACACAGGGATAAAATGTCCTCTGTAGAGCAGTTTGGCATTAAGGGCTACTTTAGAAACATAACGGTGACTTCCATGTAAGGAGACCGCAGTGTATGTAGATAAAAACATCTAATTCTAAGGTGATCAAAAACAATATAGTTCATTATGTAAGGTCATTGCATGTCTGATAATCCTGTGTGAATTTCTTTATTCTGTTGAACATAAGAGAAAATATTTTAATAAATACAGACTTCCATAGTAGAAAAAAAATAGTACAGGTGCCATCAACTATGTAGTTTTTCAATGGCTGATTGTTGTTGATATTGTGTTTCAGGTGTTGTTTTCTGCATCAGTGTTGTCTGGAACAGCTGAGTTCGCTGGGCTGCAGGAGAAACAGAAAACTCAATGCTCAAATCATCTGCCAGAAAGGAAAACCCAGATGTAAGACATTACACACTTACCAAAAAACTTGCAAACACTTACTGAAAGAAATATAAGACTGGTAAACTAATGCCGATTACTGTGTCTCTGTGGCAGGTGTGGGTACGAGCGTGTGCGACCGGCTGCAGTGTGTCTGCGACCGTTCCACTGCTGAATGCATGGCTGCTTCTTACTTCAATCAGTCAATCACCTTGTCGTGTTCTGGGCCCCGCCCACCATGCCACCGTACTACAGATTCTTCGATGCAATCAACCAATCAGGTCTCTAGCGAGGAGAGCAATGAAATGGCCCAGCAACGTCCGCAAACAAACACACAGAACCAGCAGCCAGTCAGGCCGCACACATCCTCACTCGGAAAGAACCCAGCGCAAAGTAAACCTGTAGCGGGTGCCAAACAGGAGGAGGAAGAAGAAGAGGAAGAAGAGGAGCCAGGAAAAGAAGAAGAGGAAAATGAGGAGCCAGAAAAAGAAGAGGAGGAAGAGGAACCAGAATAATAAAACAAGATGGTTCTAGCTCTCAGTGTGATACAATCATCAAGTAAATAAAAGATGTAATAGACAAAAAAACTCACTCAGCATCGATGACCAAAGAAGGCACCATCAGCTGTTCCTCCTTAGCCAACGTTCAATCTACAAACTGCATGGATCTGATAGGAGCAAATAACTACAGTATACAAACTTGTCACGGGTGAAACTGGGGCCAGCAATTGTGCTCTGTAAACAAAATCGACCCACTAATAGAAATCAGAGATGCCGTTCACATTAAAGGGACAGTTCACCCAAAAATGAAAATTAATTTACTCATCCTCATGTTGTTACAAACCTCTATACGTTTCTTTGTTCTTATGAAGATATTTTGAGGAATGTTTGTAACCAAACCAATCAAAAGCCCCATTGACTTACATAGTAGAAAAAAAGAGTGATGATGACAGAATTTTCGGTGACGACGAAATTTTTTGGGTGAACTAATCCTTTAAAGCTTATGTTTTAGTGACCTTTGGAGCAAATCATAATATTTGTGTTTTTGTATTTCTGATTATCTTTTTTAAATCCACACAATGATTTGACTGAACTCATTTTTTATCATTTAATAACAAATAAAGACATTTATTGTTTTTGTATAATATTAAATTGTCAGCTAAACTAAGTGTGTCAGAAAAGAGACACAAAATTTGAAAATAAGGGAAATTTCCCACACCCCAACACCACCTTCACCCCCGCCACACCCTGTTTTAACTACTAAGAGGAATGGATGGGTAGACTGCAAACAATGAATTTCTTACTTAGTATTTTTATCTTGTTTTCAGTACATATATCTAAATTCTTAAATCAAGATGCATTTCCTTTATCAGCATGACGACCTAAAAAAAATAAGTCTCGTTTTTAGACAAAAAATATTAAAGTGAATTTGTGCTTAAAAAGCACCAAAAAAGCTACCAATGGGGTTAGAAAAAATCTTGAAAAAGTTTACTTTTTTCTTAAACACTTAATTCAAGGAAAAATAACATTTTAATACACCGTTGACAGATTTTTTTGCTTGTTTTAATCACAAATTCACTTAACTTTGATATTTTTGTCTAAACACTAAACTTATTTTCTAGTGTATGCTTATCTAGTCTTGCGTAGTGGCACGAAGTGTCTTATCTTCTGTGCACGCTGGCGGGCTGACGTGCACACTAATGCGGGTGGCGGTTGTAGCTTTGAGCGCGGCTCGTCATCTTCCCCTCATCATTGGGAATCTTTTCATAATTTTTCTTCTGTTTTATTGACGGGTGTCGTTTGAGTGATATGTTACACTGCAAAAAAATGACTTTCTTACTTAGCATTTTTGTCTTGTTTTCAGTAGAAATGTCTAAAAGTTCTTAAATTGAGATGCATTTTCTTGATGAGCAAAACGAACCAAGAAAACAAGTCTAGATTATAGACAAAAAATACACAAACCAAGCGAATTTGTGCCCAAAACAAGCAAAAATATCTGCCAATGGGGTGAGAAAAACAAGCAAAAATATCTGCCAATGGGGTGAGAAAATAAATCTTTTTTCTTAAACACTTAATTCAAGCCAAATTTTGTTACCTCATTGGCAGATATTTTTGCTTGTTTTAAGCACAAATTCACTTAAATTGTAATTTTTTTGTCTAAAGACTATAGCCTTGTTTTTTAAAATAATTTTGCTCATCAAGAAAAAATATCTTGATTTAATAATTTTTTGATATTTCGACCAAAAGCAAGACAAAAATACTAAATAAGAAAGTAATTTTTTGCAGTGTACAGATATACTGCTGCCTGCTTTACCAGAGGTAAATGTAGTAAACATCAAATACGGCCAGTGGGAAAGACTAAAAATACAGGAGAAATACAGGAAATTGTTTAAACTGGCAGTAAAGAATGAAAAAAATACCAGAAAATCCTGGGGAAAACGGGAGGGTTGACGGGTATGATCTACACATCAAATTTTTAAGTAGGCTACTTTCTCAGAAAAAAGGTACAAAAGTTGTCATTGGGACGGTACCTCTTAAAAAGGTCCCAATTTGGTACATATATGAAACTTTAAGGTACCAGTATGTACAGCTAAGGTACCAAAAGTGTATCGCCCCTGATTTTGAAAAAGTACAGTCCTAGTGACAACTTTTGGACCTTCTTTTAACTTTTTTCTGCAAAAATATATTTTCTTTACTGTCATATTTGCAAAATGAATAACTATAATTTAGAAATAGGCTATATTATAGCAGTATTTATTATATACTCTAAAAATGCTGCGTTATTGGTTGGTCAAAAAGGGATAAAACAAGCTTTTAGGTTAAATTAACCTAGAAAATGTTTATATTCAGTGGCGGCCGGTTACTTCTTTTTTCGAGGATGCCCGTCATGTGTGTGGTTCTTTTTTTCAAAATATGTGTCCTGCGAGTCGAGTGAACCTATGTGCATCACGTGTTTTGTCAAAATATTTTATTTTATCATAAATGCATCAGCAGGCACTTATTTTGACAAAACATGTGATGCACATGGTTCACATGACCCAACAGACACATACTTTGAAAACACAAGCAACACACATGACACTCCAAACACTTATTTTGAATTTGCGCCCCTCGAATGAGCAATCAGGAGCCGCCACTGATTATATTTCACCCAACACTGGGTTGAAACAACCAAAAATAGATTAAATTACAATTGGGGTTGTCCCTTTTGACACCATCATTTTTTAAAAGTGTTTTTTGTACAAATATTTAAATAGATTATTACTGTATAACACTGCATTATGTTTTGCATTACAATCATAAAACTTCAGGGGGAAGTGGTCCCTAATCATCTTGAACAAATATCCATCACTTACAAAAAAGGCTTTAAATACAAAATCTTTATTTAAGACTATTACGTCATACATAAAATCTCATTGCACATTAACATGGCAGACAATTTTGAAGAAACCTGGATATGGCTAAATTACACCTAAAATATTTTATAGTAACATATAGCAACACTTCAATGGTTTGTATTGCACACAATGTTACACATTCAAAATCTACCATGATGTTGCCATATCAATCATAACCACATTCACGCATCCATACTGTCCCATATTGACACATTCCCAACAAAAATGAAATGCAAACTTAACTTATTCCTTATTTTCCTAACAATTAACAAAGAAAAAAAATGGTTATAGATATAACAAAGATTTTAACCCTATGATAAATGCCAATGCTCCATAATTGAAACGTTACAGAAATGAAACTAGCATTTACAGTAAGAATGACTTCCCTTTACTGTGATATAAGATTTTAACAAAAAATTCAACACCAGCATGCAAAAAAATGTGTATGACTTAGGACATCCCTTTAAAACACACACACGCACACACAGTAATCTCTACAGACCCATTACAGATGATGTGTCTAAAATGCCTCGCATTATGAAACATCATATTCTTATTGTGTATTACATAAAAATATATTGCATGGATCTACATTAGTTTGCGATTTCACATTTCTACAGACGTATGCCTGATTTCATCACAGCATTGAACATAGTTTTTACACTTATGATCGCAGGGCAACCTCAATTGAAATGCATCAACTTACGAAAATAAATATACAGCGACCAGATGTCGATTACTGACTTTATCTCACGTTATCTTGCTTATGTAAATTAGTAGAGAAAATAAGTCTACTGAGCGTCTTTGACATTTTAATACTTCACAGACATTCTTTACTTTCTGTGCATGCAAATCCCACAACGCAGATTTGCAAGACATTTCATCATCCACAATAAGCAACCCATAAATATACGCCGTACCTGCAGAAAACACACATATCTGCCCAACTTGCAGTCCCTTCCAAATACCAATTACGTTCACAAAACAAAGCAAAACCAGTCGTACTACAGCAAATGTTAAAAGCTTTTCATACACGCATTTTAACCAGATAAACAGAAATTGTTCACTTCTACCACAGGAAGCTCGGATGAAAACATTTCCAGAAAATTACTGTATTTGAGCTAACAGTCACAAAACTTGTCTCAAAGTCTAAAATTGTCCTCAAGTACAGCAAAAACACATCACAAATCCCTTGTGCTTCTACTGTATTTACAAGCAGCTGGTTGATGAATGCAGATTTTCGGATATTTATATTTATCTCCAGAGTTTTCCAATCCCATTCTGCTAGAAATCTTACGAGCTAATCAAGTATTATTAAATATGTCTCTTGCACCCAATACAAAGAGACAAATATTGCAGTATTCTCACCATCTAAATTTAATTTCTGATTGGCTCACGATTTGATTGGCGGCAGTGTGTGGCCATAAAGAAAGGGAGTGGGCGGAGCTCTTTGGTGATAAAAAGCAGATGTTTTGGTTTCTCGACACAGTGAAGGCAAAATGAGGAATAGTGATTCACTGAGAAAATAAAGTCCACGTTGACATCCACAACATTGACTTTAAAGGCTAATTTTGTACATTAAAGGCTCACAGAGGTTTACATTGAGAAGAACTGACTAAGCCATGCAAAGTGAACACAACGGTTATTTCATCTAAAATTATATAGATTTGTCAAAAATAAGCTATACTATATATTGTACAGAAAAATCTACATAGGAGAGACTTAAGCAAGCAGAAATCTGTCATGAGTTAATCTCTCTGCTGATGATGGCTTAATGTGCAAATGACGATGAGGAAAAAAAGAGATTGACCAGCATTTATACTAATGGCAGCATTTAAGGTCCCTCAATTGTTAATGAAGTCATTTCCATTAAATGAGCCTTCTAGAACCATGCATGATAATAATTCACATGACACTAAAGAGCTGGTGCATGATTGGATGGCTGGTATTAAGCTTTGCGTGCTGATTGGTGCAAAATGCAGGGGTTAAGTGCTGGAATCATACCAGGACATGAATTGCATCATGAAGATGTTTATGCTTGGTGAGTGGAATTTAATTAAAGATTAAATCTTTTGAAAAGGTTAACACAGAATCAAGTATGTGGTCACGCCACGTGTGATGTAGAATGGTGGTTTGTAGTAGGTGGTTGAATCACAAGTTTGTGTGATAGTCATGATTCAGTACACGCAAAGGTCAGGAAACTTCATTTCGTAGACTGGCACAGACTGGTACTGGGCGTGGCCTGATGTCACGGTCACTGTGCCCGACGGGCTTGGAGGCGGGCTGAATAGAAACGAACAGAACGATGTATCAAATACCAACTTGCGATGAGCGACATTTAGCAGATAAAAGTTATAAAATAAGAACGTGTAAATGATGTGAGCTTACCGAATGGTGAGTTCAAATATCTGAGCCAAGCGATCGTGAAGCATGTTTGCCTTAAAATAAGAGGGAAAAAAAGAAAATTCAAATGCGGAACACATGTACATGCAACATCTTAAACGATTATGTTTAAAACAAAGAAACAAATACAACCATGTTTCTCCCAATACAACTTTTTATGTTCTGTGGGTCTGGTTAATGGCCTCATGTCTAATTGTATAAGCAAATCTGACTTAATGTAGACATGATTGGTAAACCATTCAATTAAATAGTAATACATTAAAATGGGATTTTACAACCAACACACATAGATAAATTGTATTTATTTTGGTATAGATGAATAGTAAGAGTTCTGTACATGGTAATGACATCCAGCGGGGAAAATAAGTATTTGACACATCAGCATTTCCATCAGTAAGAGGATTTCTAAGTGGGCTATTGACACCAGATGTAGCCATCAAGCCAAATATTGAATCCATACAAAGAAATTAGAACATTTAAGTATACAAGTTGAGTCATAATAAATAAAGTGAAATGACACAGGGAATAAGTATTGAACACACTTTATTTAATACTTTGTAGAAAAGCCTTTGTTGGGGATTACAGCTTCTAGACGCCTCTCGTATGGAAGGACCAGTCATCTGCATTGCTCAGGAGTGATTCTGACCCATTCTTCCACACAAATGGTCTTTAAATCTTGACGGTTCCTTCTGCCAGTACCCCTTGATGAAAAGCAGCCCCAAACCATGATGCTTCCACCCCCAAATTTAAGTGTTGGTATGGTGTTCTTGGGGTGGTGGGCAGTGCCATTTCTTCTCCAAACATGTTGTGCAAACATGCAGAATGACTGCCAAAAAGTTTAATTTTGCTTTCATCTGACCATACTGGGTCTCCCAATAATCCACTGGCTTCTCCAAATGCTCTTTCGCAAACCTTAACCAAGCCTCAACATGGGTTTTGTTCAGCAATGGAGTCTTGCGTGGTGAGCGTGCATGGATGCCATGACAGTTCAGTGCATTGCTTATAGTTTTCTTTGAAACAACAGTACCTGCTGATGCAAGGTCTTCATGAAATTCTGCCTGAGTGGTTCTTTGCTCTCCTGATTGTTCTTTGGAGTCCTCAGACAGGGATCTTACATGGAGCACCTGATCGTGGCCAGTTTATGATGAAGTGATGCTCTTTCTATTTCCAGATAATTGCCCCCACAGTGCTCACAGGAACATTCAGCATTCTGGAAATGCACCTATAACCATTCCCCTCAAAATGCTTTTCAACGACGAGATTACAAAGATCTTGAGAGAGTTCTTTGCTTTTACCCATCATGAAGACTTTCCTGTGTGCCTCCTGGGTAATGAGAAGCCTTTATAGGCCATCAATTAGTACTAAAGCAGCTGATATCATTTAGTACTGATAGGGGGCAGGGGTTCTCTCTCAATACTGACAGATTTCAGGTGATCTCCTGGCTTTCTATGCCATTTTGCATCTTGTTCTCTTTATGTGTTTAATACTTATTCCCTGTAGCATTTTACTTTATTTATTATGACTCAACTTGTATACTTAAATGTTGTTGCTTTTTTGTATGAATTCAATATTTGGCTTGATGGTATTTGAATTTTTGTGTCAATAGCCCACTTAGAAATTCCCTTACTGATAAAAATGCATGAATGTGCATGAAAACTTCAGCCTTTAGCCCCCCAAAGTGTAACAACCTGTACCCACAAAGTACCTTGGATTCGCAGTGTGCTGCTATCTCCTCAAACGGAGCTTTCTGAAACTTCTCCATCACCTGTCGTCTCCTCTCTCTCTCTTGTTCCTCCAGACCTGTGGTATCTAAAAAAGATGAAGAAACATCTCACTAACTTATAGAAAGTAACACATGCAGAAATATGCATACAAACGCTAAGTAAATGTTAAACCAAACATACCAATGGCCTTCTTCAGGGTCTCAAATGTAATCTCCTCTGCAAGATGAGACTGTAGGATAAACATGCATGTGTTGATTTTATTTATTTTTTGGACGTTAATCATCATATTTAACCATTCAGATGTGCATGTTTTTCATACCTGATCAGGTAAGCTGTTGGAAATGATGTCAACCTGGAGAGAAATGGTGTCTACAAAACTCTTCCTCCGCTGCATACGGTCTTCATCTGTAGGTCAAAACTCAATATAAGTAAACTACGCTTAATGTGATCATATAATTCAAATCATTATAAAGTTGTGCCACATAAGAACCAATAAATTAGTAGCAGCAAATAATGGGTTACTGCTCATGTTTAACAAATGAAAAGTTGCAAATGCAAAAGCATGGTGAAATTAAACAGAAGAAATGCAGGTCACCAAAACACATTGAATGAATCAAGTTTTGAAAAACCACTAAAAGTGAGAGTTTCAAAAAAAGAGTAGCGATGTCAAATAAGGGTTTGACTTTTTAACTCCACAAACATCTCAGGAGTTGCATCATTTAAAATGTACATTCAAAAAACGTCATAATCATTCATTTGCATGTTTCATTATTTTATCTATTTAAGTAATTTTTTATCTTTTATGGTAAACTGTCAACACACCAAGTTTAAAGAGTCAACCCTAAAAACCCCTGTTCGGTCCAAACATGCAAAATCAGCGCTCTTCTTGAAACCCAAGCAACCCAACTCAGTGTGTGCTCGCACCTACCGGATCCACAGTCCATTCGAAAGCAGCGTACAAAACACCAAACTAGTTAAACAGGACTAATTCAACACATCACATACCATATATTTATACTTCAGTCCCCCGCTGGGAGTCAATTAACAACACTATTACGACTTACAGGAATATTTCACTGTGGCTACAGAGAAGAGGAAGTCTACTAGTAGTCATGGTAACAGGTGGATTTCTGATGGAGGATTGCTGGGAGATGCTGCTAACTACATATTATTACCATTTAGTGAACTTACTAAACACAAGCACAGATTTGTGAGCTCACTAACTCAATAAATGTACCTCTGGATGTTTGTTTGCATCTGTGCAGAATCTTTCCTACCGTATACAGAACTACAGTGCAAACACACAGAGAAAAACACAGACGAGGCAAAGCTGAGCAGAAAGACGAATGAATTCATGTGGAATACGTTTAGATTAGAAATTAGAAGTTGAACTATTATTTCAGAGCATTGTGTTGCAGTCTTGTGGGTTGTTTCAGCAGCTGGATTGTGGAAAGGAAAAGTAAGTGAAAGTAACTGTTTAAAGACATTAAATGTCATTCACACCCTGTTTTACGATTAAATCATGAAAATAAACCAATATCCAGGCTAAAGTCTCAATGTAATTATTAGAATAGGAGCACCAAGGCTTGATGTCACTTACTGATTTCAATCTTTGACATAACCTTACTCAGTCAATTTATGGCGCTTTTACATTGCGTAGTACCCCACGATTTGGTTTGGGTCTGCTTACTTTTCGAAGCTTTTCCACTAGGTTCAGTTTGTAGTACCCAATATTGTAGAACCAATACCAGCATTATCGCTATAATGTAAAAGATTAACTTTACCTTCATGCTAGCTTGCGCTCTCTCAAGTAAACCTGTTGTCATCTGTGCTTTGCTGTAAGTTCCCAAACTCCCTTTTAGCGATGAAAAACATCCACAGGTTGAGAATCAGGAACACCATACCAGTTTTTTTCCAGACTTGCGATTTGTGGCGGCATATTCACGACATGCACGTCCGCATATATGCTTTAACGCAACTTAAATGAGACTCAGCGGAGCGCGTCGACCAACGCCATGAGAGTTTGAACAGAAACTGTCATGTGAGACAGAGGTAGTGATAAACGTGATGTGCAAACATCTATTTATGGTGGTCAATTAAAATTTTGTGGCAGACTGAGAAATAAATAAATATATGGGAATGTGCAACAACGCTCTCACTTGTATGATGTCACAGCAGTGGGCAGAGCAAATATAACGACACGCCTATAATCGCTCCCACTCTGAAGTGTTACTAAACTCGATAGAAAAGCTAACCAAGCCAAAGTGAGGTGATCTGACCCGACCTGACCCAAACCGTGGGGTACTATGCAATGGAAAAGCGCTAATAGTAAATCACAAAAAATGACTTAAGCTAGGTTTTCCAAGACTGAGTCACAGGTTATGCTGTATGTATGATATTATTGGTTAAAATGAGTTGTCCCTGCATGTGCATCATTGGTTAAATCACCAAAACCTGAATCATTTCAGTTAAAAAAAGTAAATAAAATATTTACCAAAAAATTAACTCTTTCCCGCAATTGACGAGTTATATCGTAAATAAAAAAAATAAAAAACCCTCCCCTGGCAATGACAAGTATTTACGGCAATTCATATTTCTGCTATTATTCACTAGGTGCCGCTCTTACCCACCTTATAAAACAAGTTTTATTTTTTTTAATGCAGAGTGTTTGTTCTTTAATTAATATATTGTATATTTTCTGGAAGGCATTAAACTTCTGTGAAAATCACATGGCTGGCAATAAAAAAAAAAAAACGCTGGGAAAGAGTTAAAAGAAAGCGTTTTCTTTAAAATGAAGTGAACCATTTAAAACAATACTTATTAAGATTCAGAATTAAAATAATTATGCCTAAATGGCTATATTTGTGTGCAATATTAAAGAGTGTGTGTTTACCTGTAACCTGGGGAATGTAAGGTGTAGCCAGTCTCTCTACACTATATCCAGGTAGAGTAGTAAGAGCCTCTGCCAGATCAGCTGGTTGAAAATAAAGACCAGTGTCATCACGATCCAGAGAGTCTGGCAGTCTGATAAAAAAAGAACACACATACACACGTTTACATACCTGTTTAAATAGAAATATAACATAGACTTTTTAACTCTTTCCCCACCATTGACAAGTTATCTCGTCAATCCGCTATATAGCAATATTATCCACCAGGTGGCACACTTCCGCAACGTATAAAACCTGGAAGTATTTTCAGGTTTGGCATATGACGTTGGCATTGTTTAAGCATTGTTTAAGTTTCTCCCAATGACAATTTCTCTAATTTTATTACTAAATATGCCTGCATTGTGTTAAGTGGATGGCAAGCCATTGAAAGACAGTTCAGATTAAATGGTTAAGTTGATTTCAGCTCTTTAGTGTTTGTTCACTTTTATTTGCTTATAGACAAAGATAAATTCCCACATATCTGCAATATTCTTTCATGAATATTCTTTCATTTAATATATTGTATGTTTACATATTTAAAGAGGAGCATTTTCTGAAAGGCATTAAACTTTTGTGAAAATCATGAAAAATGCTGGTGGGGAAAGAGTTAAAGATCACCTAATATAAGAAATTCACTTTTAAATGTTGTTTGAACATAATTGTGTACACAACTCCCTTGAATTATTAATAATAATTTGCCCATTTCTTTTTTGTAAATCCCTGTAAAACCTCAACAGTCTTAATCTTTTGGCGTTTTCTAAGCAAACTGATGTCACTTTGCACAGGCCCCACCCACAATCATACAAAATGCACTCAAAAAACACACAAATGCAATTTGTGCTAAACACCCAAAAATGCTATAACATAATGCCTGAAACTTCACAGGCACATTCTAGGAACACCTGAGACTAATATTACATTTTGAAAAATTGCCATATTATGTGACCTTCAAAGGGGACATTTCAAAAGACTTTTTAAATATGTCAAATAAATATTTCGTCTCCCCAGACAGAGTACGTATGTGAAGTTCTAGTTTAAAATATCATATAGATAATTTATTATAAGATCAAATCACCACTTTGTAGGTGTGAGCAAAAATGTGCAGTTTTTGGCTGTGTCCTTTTAAATGCAAATGAGCTGATCTCTGCACTAAATGGCAGTGCCGTGGTTGGATAGTGCAGAAGGAGCGGTATTATCCCCTTCTGACATCACATGGGGAGCCAAATTTCAATTACCTATTTTTTCACATGGTTGCAGAGAATGAATTACCAAAATTAAGTTACTGGGTTCTTCTTTTTCACATTTTTTGTTTTAATAAAAGCACTGGGGACCCAGTTATAGCACTTAAACATGGATGATATGATATGAATGTATACAAAATAGTTTTTGGTACAGTAATACTCACCCACACTTCTCCCTGAAAATGTGTTCAGGAAGCAGGTATGGAGCTTCTAGATTCCTCAGCTCGATCAACTGTAAGGGTAATATTTAAAGGATGTATATTTGTGTGTGTGTGTGTGTGTGTGTGTGTGTGTGTGTGTGTGTGTGTGAAGTGTAAACGTGTGTGTTTACCTTACTGACGTGTTGGCAAAAAGCAGGATTTGCAATCATCTGACTGAGAAAGTTGAGATAAGCGGCGACCAACGCCATGATGCCACAGCGAATAAACATAGGCATGCTCTCCTCATTGGTCAGGGCCATATCCTTTAGCCAATCAGAGCACAGAGATTAGAATAACAGGAAGTCACAGCTGGAGTCCAAGCCAGATTTACTTAAGATTCAATTAGTTGGTCTAAACACAATTGTGAAAATCAGGTACAAATAACACACCCACCTGTAAGGTGAGAGACAGACGTAAGAGGTCAATCACCACCTCCTCATTGGCCAGTTCAATAGTGATCAGAGCCAAAGCCGTAAAGAGGAGCTCAAAGTTTTTCTGCACGTTATCGTCCTCCTTACAGCCCAGATAGATGTGTCTGTATAACTGCTGTCCATGCTGGAGAGAGAGAGAGAGAGAGAGAGAGAGAGAGAGAGAAAATTGTTTTAAATACTGACGTTTTGGATATGTGTAATTGTGCTGTCTGTGATGTGAAATATTGTACCTTCTTCATGAATGTTATATCTTGTTTGGATATTTTTTCTCTCTTGATCTTCAGAGCAGCCACATTAGGGATAATCCTACACACACAAAAGAAAAACAAACACATTACTAAACCCACTCAGATACTGACACACATTTGGTCATATGAAGAATTTTAAGTATGCAGTAATCGATACCTTATGCCCCGGAGTTTGGCTCGGTTATCATGACGATCGATGATGTTGTGCAAGATCTCCAGGACATGTTGCCGAAGCTCACTGTCCTCCATCAGAGAGATGGAGCACAGCGGTTCCAGAAACGCCGCGGGTAAACCAGCACACATCGTCTTACACTTAAACCCTGATGTCACCTACACACACACAAACCCATTAGATATAAACTTTACCATTATACTTTAATACACACAGTGAAAGATAGGACTGCGTTACATACAGTGGGGAAAATAAGTAGTTGACACATCAGCATTTTTATCAGTAAGGGGATTTCTAAGTGGGCTATTGACACAACATTTCAAGCCAAATATTGAATTAATACAAAGAAATCAGAACATTTAAGTATACAAGTTGAGTCGTAATAAATAAAGTGAAATGACACAGGGAATAAGTAAGTATTGAACACACTTTATTTAATACTTTGTAGAAAAGCCTTTTTTGGTGATTACAGCTTCTAGACGCATCTTGTATGGAGAGACCAGTCGTCTGCATTGCTCAGGAGTGATTCTGGCCCATTCTTTCACACAAAAGGTTCCCTGGGCCTCTGTTGTGTACTTTGATGTTCAGAAATCCCATTAATGATAACAATGCTAATTTGTCAAATACTTATTTTGCCCGCTGTATATCAGTAAGTGTAAATAACAGCAGTGTTCCTGTAGCTCAATTGGCAGTGCAAAGGTCATAGTTTCGATCCTTAGGGAACACATACTGATATGTCCCATGACTCGCTTTAAATTAAAGCTTCTGCTAAATGCGTAAATGTATAATTAGAAATAAAAGTGAAGAAACTTTCCGTCAGACAAAAAATGAGCAGCAGGGGCATCCAAAATAACCATCAACCTGCGGCCCATTTCCTGCTTGTTGCCGGGCAACAACGCTTATGAAAGTTGCCCTATCTAAAACCGGCCATGAACCCGGCAGTCTTTTCGGAGGCATAATTGGACATTCACAAAGGACAGGAAAAGCCACGGGGGCAGCAGTAAACTGGTGCTATGATCTGTGTGGTCTGCTGTCGAGGAACCTTTTAAAACTCCTGGAGGGAGTGCGAGTGTGTAAAGGTTTTACACAAGCTCAGATTGGAAGAAAGCCTGAGATCTTCACCAGTTATGACCTTCGACTCGACAACAGTTTAAGTGAGTTTACTACAACACTGCCTCATACACAGAGAGATACAAAAAGAGTTTTACCATAATGAGAGAACTGAGGAGCATCGCCTGGATTCTCTTGGTGCCCTGTTGCCTAAAAGAGGAGAATTTAAATATCAGTATTATTATCACCTGCTTTGTATTAAAAATGTCTGCATACCAAATTGAAAACCAGCAATTACCACTCAAAATTCAAGTGATCCCATAAGGTAGGGGTATGCAGGGCAAAAACTAATGCAGGGTTAAGTGTAACACGGACTGTTTACATTGTTGCACAGGGTTGAGCGTTTTGTTTTTCCGGTATTTTTTTCATTCTGCCAAAAGACGATCTTCCACAAATTATTGGAAATGTATAATGTTTTTCCAGAGAGTTATTGATGAACGAGTGTTTTGGTGGCATGTAAGTAAATATTTTCATCTTATCTTTTTTTTAGGTTTCTAAGTTGGGTGTGTAAGATACCAAATCCATTGCTAAGTCATATTAATCAGTGTCTTGTTGACTAACACATAGCATCATTTTGAAATTTGTCTGCAGCTCTTAGCAACTTTTTTTGGTGGGATTGAAAATATTTTGACCCAGCGAGGTTAATTGTAACGCTGTGTTACAACTAACCCCTCAGCACTTACATAATGAAAACCGCTAACGTTAGTGTAATTCTTGTCTTTGTTTTAAATAGGCTACACATGAATGATTACTGGCTGCCAACAAAATAAATGTGCCTGTTTTTATCAAAAATCGGGTGTCAAATTTATTTTTGTTCATATCTTTAATATTGATGGAATAAGGTCACGTCAAAGATTGAAATCATAATGAAATGAATGACTAAAATCAGACTTTGATGCTCATTATCTCAGAATTTGATTTTGAAACTGTAGGATGGTTATTACAGACTGGGTCACATATAAAAATGTTTTGTCATAATTGTGCTGCTTTTTCTCACATATTTAGACATTTGTATCCATTTATAATTGAACTATTATAAGAAAACGGCTGGATGAATGAATACAGTCTGGATACCTGTCGATTATAGACAGATATATAAACAGTATCCACTTCAAATATATAGACAAAATAGTAGGGATGCTCACATTGACCGTTTAACCGTTAACCGAAGGTAAGAATGTATGACCGATTAACATTATCAGTTAAAATAAAAAAAATATTTGTTAATACATGGTGCGTGTCGTCATGAGCCGACAGACATTTCGCCACTTTTCTATCTTTAATTTGTGAATGTCCTGTAAATGACACAAATGATTGCTGCCCTGACGGTCTGATCATTTGTATGCGTGTTTGGAAGCTGAACGGAGACGCGCGCGTGTCCCGGACCACATGTGAGCGAAGCTCCCCTAAATATTCCGCTCTACTTTTCAAGCGCTCCACTCAGTCGCTCACCGCCCAAGCAAGCGCTCCGTTAACTTTCCGCTCACGCTAGCAAATAAACCAATTCCCATTCAGATCCCGCTCCGACATAAAAAAAAATTTCTGTACTGACGTTCTTGGATAATTGCATTTAATTAAAGTATTAGCTGATATATCGCAGTTATGTACAGTTGTGTGTTGGCTATTAGACCTAGTTTAACTGATACGGTGCTCCGGATATAATTCAAATTAACAAATTGTTTCCACGACATCCACGTTTTACTAATTCACAATTTTAAGTAATAATAAATGTAATAAGTAATTACGAAATATTATAATAATTCGTTCCCCAACGAACTATACTATTATATAAATATATTATTTGAAAAAACTAAAATAAATTGAAGAACAATTTCAAGTGCAAAGTGCAAATTTACAGTGCATCAGTAAATACAGAACACAGCTGTGTCTTAAAGAAATTAAAATTAGACAGTATTTATGAACCTGTAAATGTACAAAACGAATGCAATACAGAAGGCCATGAGTATTTATTTTATGGCATTTTCAATAGTATATTAGTAGCTAAATTAACGTGTATCTAATATAGTATGAAAACGAATAAATCATTATTTTGGCTAAATTCATCTGGATAGATCATTTTAGTCAGACTGATTTGTCAACATTTCAGAAGCTTAAATGCTATCTAAAACAACTTACATTTTATCCCGAGTGTTACTTGGTCGAAAATATGTAGAAATATAGCCTACGCGAGAGCAAATTACAGAACAAAAATGTTTAGCTCACGTGGACCGAACGAAAAGCCGTTAATTAAGCGGACTCTGTAAAATAGAGGACGTGCTGAATCAGTCGAGTCGGCAGAGATTATCATCAATGTTTATAATGTTCATCGCATGCTGTTGATGAAAAAAATTAATATCTAAATGTCCATGGAAGAGTCAAGTGTTCAGTCAGTTAATACTAAAGGCACCGGCGTTTTTGGCTGAAGCTTCCTCATCCACGGAGCGGAGAACTATACAGGTTTTTATTTTAAGTGGTTTTAATGCTGGTAAGCAATCAGTTATGGCGCTTTGTATTTGTGTTGATCAGTTAGATTAAAGTAATTTTCATCTTTAAAACTGCATCTAGATGCAGACGACGCTACATTTATACTGTCATCTTAGTTTCATTTCTATATAAGGCTGGCGACTTCATTAAAACAATATTTGAACTCCATAACTTATTGCTATAGATTCTCGAACTATCAAATTACCAAAGCATACTGGGATGAGCGAGCGGTGCTGCGTATTGAGCGAGCGGAGCGGAAACTTCGGAAATGCGCTCTGATGGAAATATTACCACTCCGCTCACATGCTCTGTTCCATAAACATCTCTCTTTTAGCACAAACGGAGAAAGACGACGCAAAAACAAAACTTTCTGAAAAGCATCCTGCTTTAGAAATGACCACTGTGGTAGATGAAACGGAGACAATCTGCCCTTTTTGGATATTAATCCTCTGGACTGATCGCGTGCTTTTTAATAAGGTAAATATTTTGCGTGAATATCTGATAATGTATGAATCCTGGTTCTGTTGTTGATCTGTCGCTGCTGTTTGCACGTTCAAATTAAATCTTTTGTTTTTACTAGTTCACATACAACCGTCAACTGTATTTTTACTGAATGACAATTTCATATTAAAATCTTATCAGTTAACGGTTAATGTTCGGTTTAGAAGATACGGTTGTCGGTCGGGAAAATTAACTGATATTAGCATCCCTACAAAATAGTATTAAAATATTTGCCTGCAAAGTAATTTTTTTAGCAAGTGTTACAACTAACCCCCTGCCCGTTATAATTAACCCCACCTATGGGGTAAGTTGCAACGTTTGTACTTCTGTCACGTTTGGTGTAATTGTCCAAGAATGGTAAGTAATAGAAACAAACTTCAAATGTTCATTTGTAGCAGAGATGTGTGTTGCTTGTGTAAAAATTTTATTACTCAAACGCAAATATTTTTTTGAATGAAAAGGTTGTGCCCCGCTCTCCCCTACTTGGCAAAGATTTAGACTCTGCTATTTGTTTAAAAACTCATGCAACAGAAATGATGAGTTGTGTAAATGTAAGCCATGTAAAACTATTTGAATTATATGATAATGCAACACGATATTCAGTAAGCAGTACGTATCACATGATTCTCGTCACAAAAACATGCAATAGCAAAGCAATGGCAACATGCATTATTAAGGTAATGGGGTCACACGCTGTACATTCTATAGCTTCACGTGTACTTTCATAAGATTAGGCTACATAAAGCAATAAATAGCGTTGTGCCTTTCGAAAAGTGTGTTTTCTTTGCCTATATCTGAAAACTCATTAAGAACGACTTTCTCCAATTCAACTTTGACTTTTATCCAGAGATAAAGCGTGAACTCAGCGAGAGATGCTGTGCACTGGGTGGCGTTGCCAAATCCTCTGCTTTGTTTCGAGTTCAAATTTGGGCTACTGTTTAAACTGTTTCCAACAGTTACTTTTTTCTGCGTGTTAAAGATGAAAGGATTTTGTTGATTAGTTATTGGTATTTGGGGTATTAGGTTCCCATACCTTGGCTTACTTCAAATTCAACGATCTTTCAAGGACTTTCCAGGTCCAATACCCTCAAATTCAAGGACTTAACGTGGGGACACATTTCAAGTGAGAGCAAGGTTACATTGTGTTACCTTTTAAGATACATTGTTACAGTTCCCTTTTTAGGGAAACTCATGCTGCATCAATGTGGTGACACTATGGGGACGCCTCCAGGGGTAAGTGCCCCTGAATGTGTATATCAAATTCAACCAATGGTGAGGCTTAATGGCAAAGACAGGGTGATGTGGATGCCAGGAAGTATATCGCTATCTGAAATATTGCCAAAGACGGCGTTACAGGGACGCATGAAGTAGGGCAAGGGAGAGCCAACGTCTCGTTCCCTTCTCAGGGAACAGCACATATGTAACCCAAAAGGTTTTCATGTGTCAAACACAACTATGCAAAAAAGCATTTTGGTATGAATCAACATTCGCATACAGACGATATAAGCATTTAAAGCGAACAGTTTAGCATGTGTGCTACAAAAAACAACTAGAATTTTTATGATATTTTCCTACACTACATTTTGGATTGGATTTTTTCCCCCAAAAAAAACGTTCTTGCGTAAAATAGATTCAAGCACTTTCAAATGACCTGTATCTATGCATGTATATTTTCAAAAACTTCCCAGGGCCTTGAATTTTTTTTCTCCCAGATTCACAAACTTTCAAGGATTTCAAGGACCCTATGAATAGTCATTGGGATGTCTTTGGTCTAGTTTTGAATGTCCATTCAAATGGTTTTGATACGCGAATCTGGCAACCCTGGCTGTGTGCTTGCGCAGACGTTCATTTCGGATTATATAGAATGTACATGCAAATGAACATTTTAATCAGATTGCAATGTTTAGGGGGCATGTAAACTATTGTCGTAACCTTCAATCGGATTGACAAAATTTTGTGCATGTAAACATAGCCGTTGAGGATCTTCCAGACAATAAAGGTTTGGAAACAATGGAGGATTTATATAGTGCTTTCAAAATAGTATAAGACGTAAACAGTACGTTAAGGAGTACTTGTGTTATAATCTGTACAAATTATAAAGAATTAACCATATGTACATTTATCATTGCATTGTATAAATACTTTTCATTTGCATACTTGTACTTTTGTATACTTAAAAGCATGCAAATTTTAAATCTAACAATGCACTTATCAGATAAACATTTTACGTATGTATCTTTGTACTCTCAAGGACAATACAAAATAGAGCATAAAAATGCACATAACAAGCAATGTCATGTTACATGCATGTATAAATAATTCAAAGCAATGGCCTTTAACAGGGGGTACGCAGCAGTACCGCAGGGCTTTGTAGATTGTTAAAAAAATTATAAATTAAAATACTGTATGCATTGAAAAAAAAATGTTTAGTTAATGCCAGGAAAACAAAGATCTATTATAATGGAAAACTCATAAAATGTTATGACCTTGAACCCCCTGTAAGTCACTTTCGATAAAATTGAACAAATCGAAATAGTCGTACCCGATCTTGGCAGTGTCCAATGTGTGGCAGGGCGTGCCATACACAGGAACTTTCCCCATAATGAACATCATGACTTCTGCTCTCTGATAATCTGGAAGATTTCCTCCAAAAAAACCTACACACACACACACACAAATAAATCAATACTATTGAATTTTGTTCAGTTAAATGTCACAGCAGCTTAGATCACGGGTAACAGGGTAAATATGATCTTTGCCTAACCTATGGTTTGTATGATGGCATTCTGAACAATGCGCTCCTCGCTCTCTTTCGTCCGAGCGGAGGACTGACTGCTTGCCGAGTTCCTGCGGGAACTGTCGCCTAGTTCAAAATCCACACTCATACGGAGATGCTTCAGTAGGGTGTTAAACACCTCCAGCACTGTGGGACCTGAAAACATGCATACATATCAGAAAAGTAACAATACACAGTCACTACGAACACAGACTTGTGTCATCTCATGGTTTATGTACGCAACGCAGCATCCTAAGCTGATTCGGCAAAGCGATAAATGCAACCCCTTCTGTGTTAATTGAGTTTCAGGCCTTGTCAACAGACAGATTTTATCAACCAAAAACCTTTATTGTGGTTTTGCTTTGGGAAGCCCCGCCTACACAGAGAGCTCATCGTAAACCTCTCTTCTCATAAATATTAAACAGCAAACATGTATGAAAGTAGACTGACTGTGGAAGTTTATTTGACAAATCCCTTATGCTTAAGAGTCACAATAAAATGGACGTAGCGATTGTCTTATCAGTCCTCCTAGAAAAAAAACGCAGTTTTTTTTATTGTTGCGGGCAAAAATCCTTGATCTTGTGGCACGTTTTCTTAAAAAATGCAATGGAATATGCGGGATATTTATGCAATTTTTTGCCAAATAAAAATGTGTCTAAATTGCAGGAACTTGTAAAACTGTGTGAACTTACAAAAACTATTTGCAGCTTTTCATTGATGTTCACGTCGCGTCACTTCCTTACAGTACGTCACTTCCTAAGATTTATATGACTTTTTGCTACAAAAATGTGTGGATTATGAAATCATGCAAGCCCCGCATATTTTGCGAGCAGAAATCGGCAATTTATGCTGCGAAAGTGCGGCATATTTAAAAAATGCGGCCATCGCATAAATATGCAGACTTTGGTTGATTATGCATTGAATCATGCGATCGCATGATCACGTTTTTCTGGAGGGACTGTTTTATTGTGACTTAAATTTGAGTAAAACAGTCTCTGAAATGAGAAAAAAGTAGGGCGGTACTTGATTTCGTCCATCGAGAATTGATTGGATCGTTGGAAGTTAGGTCATGTTGCTATTTGCTAATCGTTGCAATGTTTTTCCGGGGCCCGCACTACCGCCATTCCTCGTGACCGGACTAAATAGAGATTGTTTCGAGGAGGGAAGGAGATTTGTGTTTTTTATTTAAGATTATGCTAAATCAAGAGGGCACATTAATTTAAAAAAAAAATAATGAAGCTTACAGATAAAGTAAGTTATTTGTAAAATCTTCACAGAACACTCAAAAAAATATATGTTCGTGATTTTAACAGGAAAATAAAATAAAAAAATGCTACAGTAAAAACTTTTAGGTGGAAGCCTGTAAAACACCTTTACATATTGTAAATTAAAGGGACATTCAATTTTTTTTAAATATACTCATTTTTCAGCTCCCCTAGAGGTAAACATTTGATTTTTACCATTTTGGAATCCATTCAGCTGATCTCCGCGTCTGGTGCTAGCACTTTTAGCATAGCTTAGCACAATCAATTGAATCAGATTAGACCATTAGCATTGCGCAAAAAAATAACCAAAGAGATTCAATATTTTTCCTATTTAAAACTTGACTCTTCTGTAGTTATATTGTGTACTAAGACTGACAGAAAATTAAAAGTTGTGATTTTCTAGACAGATATGATTAGGACTATACTCTTATTCTGTCGTAACAATCAAGGACTCCGCTGCTGCAACATGGCTGCAGCAGGCGTAGTGATATTACGCCCTGCACGAAAATAGTCCCCTGCCATTGAAAGTTACTAAGGGGGCTATTTTCGGCTGCTGCGCAATATCATTGCGCCTCCTGCAGTCATGTTACAGCTGCAAAGTCCTTGATAATTACAGCAGAATGTTATCCATATCTGGCTAGAAAATCACGACTTTTCACTTTCTGTCAGCCTTAGAACACGATGTAACTACAGAATAGTCAAGCTTTAAATAGGAAAAATATCGAAACTCTTTGGTTATTTTTGAGTGTGATGCTAATGGTCTAATCAGATTCAATGGATTGTGCCAATCTATGCTAAAAGTGGTAGCGCCAGACCCAGGCTATGTTTACATTAATGCGTTTATCCTTTAAAACGCGTTACTTTTGCTACGTTTACGACTTTCATCTACACTACATCACCGTTTTCGACCCTCATAAACGGATTCGTTCACAAACGCTGAAGACCCTGTTTTAGTTTGAGAACTCAGACGTTGCTCTGAGTGTAAATGAACGTAGACGGAGTCTTATGTAAACGAACAGCTAATGTTAACGTGACAGCGCATCATTTTCAAAGTAAAAATTATTTTATTCATGTAAATGTTGGTTTGCAACAGAGGTTTTGCCAAAAATAGTAAACATCTACCAACCAGCTATTATAAACGCCATATCGGATTGTTTTAACATCCTTATAGATAATGTTAATGTTTTATATTAATGTTTGAGTATTGTTGGGTTTAATGTGTTTATGTTTTGTTTAAATTTAGTTAGCTTACGAAAGATAGACTGTAATTTTAAACGCCATATAGGCGTTGCAAAGGCCAATATGAAGGGAGAATTGTAATGGGTCAGACATTATTTTCCAGTTTAATGTAAGTTTTGTTTGCTACTTTAAAATTAATTTCGTTTCAGATAATTTGTCTCTTAATTTTAATTTATGTTTTGTTGATAAGTTTTGTGAATATAAATTAATAAAAACAATAAACTCAACGTCATTAATATAATGCTTGTTTAGGCGCTTGCGCTTTTAGCTATTTGTGTGTTGCTAGCGGAGGATGTGCACGGACCTCGCACACTTTTAAAAATTAATGCAATAAGCATTTCTGGTATAAAGCAACACTTCACCTCTTACTATGTTTGATTGAAGTTTGCATTTGCTGAAATTTATTTTTGCTTCAAGTTCGCTACTGTTCAGTACTGTTCACTTGAATGCTTTCTTTTTAAATCATAAAGATCTTTCTGTTTAGTTATAAAATAAAAATTAACCTATTAATCATATGAATATGTTGTAGGGGGGAGCTAGAACAGTAGAAGTGTTTATGTTTTGTTTAAATTTAGTTAGCTTACGAAAGATAGACTGTGATTTTAAACACCATATAGGCGTTGTAAAGGCCAATATGAAGGGAGAATTGTAATGGGTCAGACATTATTTTCCAGTTTAATGTAAGTTTTGTTTGCTACTTTAAAATGAATTTCGTTTCAGATAATTTGTCTCTTGATTTTAATCGATGTTTTGTTGATAAGTTTTGTGAATATAAATTAATAAAAACAATAAACTCAACGTCATTAATATAAAATGCTTGTTTAGGCGCTTGGCTTTTAGCTATTTGTGTGTTGCTAGCGGAGGAAGTGCACGGACCTCGCACACTTTTAAATATTAATGCAATAAGCATTTCTGTAGGCTAAAGCTATACTTCACCTCTTATTATGTTTGATTGAAGTTTGCATTTGCTGAAATTTATTTTTGATTCAAGTTCGCTACTGTTTAGTACTGTTCACTTGAATGCTTTCTTTTTAAATCATAAAGACCTTTCTGTTTAGTTATAAAATCAAAATTAACCTATTAATCATATTAATATGTTGTAGGGGGGAGATAGAACAGCATAAGACTTTCCCAAACACATTTTTACAGGTTCAAAAATACTGTCTGTTATAGTTGCCAGCAAAGGACCCAGGTATGACTTTTTGTCAATATCGCACACCCCTAGGCTGCGTAAACGCGCAAAGGTAAGCTATTATTAGAGTAATAAGTTATTTTACACTTTTATGCGCATGCCCAGTTACATGATTGGTCATGTTTCATGCGTTTATGGTGGTGTATAGTGTGGATAAAGATTCTTTTTAAAATGCCAGTATAAATGAGGATCGTTTTCATTTTAAAATGCCGTTTTAAAACGCAAATGCTCTAATGTAAACATGGCCCCAGAGATCAGCTGAATAGATTCCAAAACGGTAAAAATCTAATGTTTAACTCTAGGGGAGCTGGAAAATGAGTATATTTAAAAAAAAGTGGAATGTCCCTTTATATTAAAATATTATATTCAATTTTAAATATTACATTTTATTGTAAAATAATGTAAAATGTACTGTTTTTTGAAAGTACTGTAAAAGTTATTTTACAGGGAAATCTGTAAAATTAGGAGAATGTAGATACCTTTACGCGACAAAATAGTTTTTACTGTAAAATTTATGGTGAACAACTGTAAACGCACTGGCCCATAATTCCCTGTGTGACCCTTCACATTTGATGACAATTCATTTAAATAATCATGTTTTTTTCTTAAATTTGTTACCAGTTACGTAAATTAGGGTGCTACATGTTGTTTAATCATTGTTTATACCATTATTTTCATGTGATGTGTGAAGTTATTAAAATAAATAATATTACAAGCCAAACTCAACCACGTAAATTTCCTTAATGGCTTGATGCGAGATGCTTGGTTACATGTTTGTGCAGGGTCATATTTAAAACATATCAGGTCACTCAGATAAAAAGCAGGAACAACAGGTTCTAGACTTCTAGGGGGTGTTGTAGTTATTCTACATAGCAAACCCAACAAAACCTCCAGCCACTCATCAAATACACATTCTTTACTAATAAATATCGCATAACAGGACCTTAAAAAGAGGATTAGTTCACAATACACAGAGCTGCTGAAGACTTTGAATGGGTGAGAGCCATTTGTTAACGTACCCAACCATAAATTGGGTGGTGTAAAGACAGGGCTGAGAAATGTGTAAGCATTGTTTTCGCAAGGAGAAATATGACCTGTGTAAGAAAACAGATTTTATAGGAAAACATGTGAAAGCAGCAGAAAAATTGAGAAATAAAGGAGGGGTAGGGGAGAAAAATCGAAGACATGTCAAATGAAAACAGAAAATGGTTATTTTTAGCATCTGTTCATAGTTGCGATAATTTACACACACACACATACACGGAAAGAGACAGAATGGCAAAAAGATGAAGGTGTAGGAAAAACAAGAATTCAGGAAAGTTATGCACATGAGTTCATTTTAAAGTATTATCAATAATAATAGAGATGCTTGAGTTAAATGGTTCTACTCAATCTTACCAATAGAGCCTTTGGCTGCTATGGCAACCGTCTCCAGCAGCACCTGAACGATACCTGCCCTCACACGTGGAGTGTTCTTACTGTGGGTGTCAAGGTGAGACAACACTTGCTGGATCACGTGGTGAGAATGCTGAGCCTGAAACACAAAACACACTCAACGATTGCTGTTCGTGAATTTAAGGACCATCTCTAAAGTGACTGTGAAACTGTAAAGACTGTAAATGTATATGGATGACGCAACGTCGCTTCCTTCCATTGTAATGAATCGAAGGCAAAATGTCGGACCATAGGCGCTGCCAAGTTATGCAAAAACGTCAGTTTGGAACCAGGGCATACACATTAGGGATCGTCGGTGGAGCCCCCAATTCAACCACACCCCTCGAAAAATAAGGTTTTACCAAAATAAGGCAAGTTAAATACAACTAATTTTGTCGGTGTGAAATAACACAGAAATCGATAAAAAATAGTTATATCTTCAATCTTCCATCGAAGCTCCGAGAGTCTGCTCAGAGAAGCTGTCCATCACAAATGTCAATCATAAGGACTCGCCTCGTTTCTATAGCATCAAATTATTAGCTTAATGAAACTTAAAATCACAAAAATCAACAATCAAACATATATCAGCGTGATAACAATTACCTTAAAGGACCAAAACCATCTATCGGAAAATTTAATTGGAAGTGTAATTTATTTTTTTATTTTGAATGGAGAGGGCGGGGTTTATGACATGTACTGCAGCCAGCCACCATTCAATTCAATTCAATTTTATTTATATAGCGCTATTCACAATAGTTAATTGTTTCAAAGCAGCTTTACATTCATAGATGTATAAAATAGAGAAAAATGAGCATAGTAATAATGTAACGTATACAGTAAAGTAGTAAGTTAAGCCAAAGGTGGCGGACTCTCCAGGGGATGAAAAAACCCCCTAGGAGAAAAACCCTCCTGGCTAGTCCAGGGGGAAAACCTCCTAGGAGGGAAAAAACCCTTGAGAGAGATACATATATATTTATATATATACTGTAAATACTACCATGGGGCAATCAAAGAGCCAGCAGCTTCACTTTTCAAGATGTATTAGGCACACCCAGTTAAAATGTAAACGTTTCTATCTTCAATAACGTTTGGTGGTTTATGTTAATAAATATCAAAAAAAAAAATCATTATAGCTGACAACCACATGAACACTGTCCAGTTTTGTGACTTTTTGTTGACTGTAAGGGGGAGTGCACACAAAGGCTTTTACACTCGCGGCTTGCGTGTGTTTTCAATTGTTTCCAATGAAAGCTCAACGTTTTTCAAAAAAGCCAGCGGCTAGTGGTTTTCTTCCGCGCTGAAACCTGGCGCTCAGAAGTTTTTCCGCACTCAGCGTCGAGTTAAAAGAGATTTAACTTTGGGTGAAAAGCTCCGCTTGTCAATGTCAGTTCTCACATGGCCGTCCAATCAGAGTGGAGGAAGGGTGGAACAAATATCACAACAACCAAGCAGCTCACCTCTCAAGTATCACAGCTCCCAAAGTACCAAAACATTTGGTGTCCTTCAAACGTTTTTAGCCACGTTTACAAGTTTTGGTGTGCACGCCCCTAAGTCATCCCATTTAAAGGTGTGTTGTGTAACTTTTAGAAGGATCTCTTGACAGGAATGCAATTTAATATACATAACTATATCTAAGTGGTGTATAAAGACCTCACCTAATAAACGGTATTGTTTTTATTACCTTAGAATAAACCGTTTTAAATCCATACACAGCGGGTCCCCTTACATGGAAATCACGTCATGTTTCTACAGTAGCCCTAAACGGACAAACTGTTCTATAGAGCGTGTTTTACCCCACGTTATCTCAGACGACCACGTGTTTGTCCTGTGTCAGCTACCATATGCGTTTTGAAATTGAGGGGTGAGCTGTTTGTTGAAATTTGCAATCTCATCACTAGATCCCACTAGAATTTACATACACTCACCACCTTTAAATGCTGTTAAAAGTAGAAACGTGTATCTTAATGTGTAACTTTAGAGACAGTCCCTAAATTGACGCCTATTAAATTGTCCATTA
This sequence comes from Misgurnus anguillicaudatus, assembly GCF_027580225.2. NCBI lineage: Eukaryota > Metazoa > Chordata > Actinopteri > Cypriniformes > Cobitidae > Misgurnus > Misgurnus anguillicaudatus. Next base: position 42,021,635 of record NC_073338.2, on the reverse strand, counting down.
TGGTGCATTCACACCACCCGCGGTAGAGAGCTATTCGCTGTACAAAAAAGCGCTATTCGCGCGTAGTTGGACGCTTCAACATTTGAGTTTACTCGCTTCATTCGTGCGTGAAATTCTAGACATCCAAGACATTCACGCGGAAATTCGCGTCATGGGAGGGGCTTCTGCAACTCCGCTCGCTTCCTGTAATCACGTCACTACTACAGCAAGGTCCTGATTGGTTAACACGGTGCAGAAATTCGCCTAAGTTCAGATTTTTCAACTCGCGCGTTTCCCGCAGTAACGCTCAATTTGTGCGAAGCACGCCATCCACGCCGCGCCTACCGCGCCGCAGGATGCCTAATTGCGTCTTTGCATTGACTTAAAATGTAAATCACTCACACTTGCCGCCTCTACAGCTATTTATTCATGCGTGCTAATTTCGCTAAATGGCTGATTCTCACGAAACCATTGAAACACCACGGCACTAATGAGTTTAGCTTTAAAATTTGTAATATAGTAACATTAAAAAGCATCAGAATTAACACAATACTGTGTTCTACCTTGCACAATGTGTGATTTCAACATAAGAATTTACAATTGTAAATTTTATCTAATTTTCTGCTGAAATTCTCATTACCGCAATGTGTCCAGCTGTGTTTGAACATGCGTTATGTTGTAATTTAATCAAATTAACACAAAAATATTAAGAAAAAAAATAAATGGATGTTTTGCTAGACTACTTTAGATGACAGAAAAAATATTTACTGAATATTCATGTATAATAATAATGAAGAAAAATTAGGAAAATGATGTGTCCATGCCTGATGTTCTCATCCTCCGCAACACTTTTTGAGAACAGTTTAAGTACACATACAGAATTTTAATTAAGTTTGATTTTGAGTGACCAAGCACATGGACCAGTTACTTCAAGATGGCTACCAGGTAAGATCATTTTTTTACAGTTAATTTGAAATATTGTCTTGTCAGAATGCTTACACGACATTTTGATTATCATTACCGCAACAGATGCTTATTAAATGTTAATTTAATTAATAGAAGCATAATACTTTGATTTTAAATGCATGTGCAGAATCTCCAAATTATGTTCTTTCAGGTTTGTCATGTCATTTTGAAAATATGTCAGTGTTGATGTTTTCTGACTGTTGCGGTAATGAGATTTTTTAGGACTAATTTTTTAAATTATGTTACAAAAAGTGTTAAATGATAAGTAAAAGTTTTTAAATTAATGTTCCCATTTACTCCAGACTTTGTTTTTCAATGTCTGGTGGGAAAAAAAGTATGCTTGACATTTTTAAAACCAAGTTTTTGTGAGAATCACCCAAATATGCTTTTGCTGTCTCCAAACAAACCAACACGTTTTACCAAGCTTTTATCACATCACAAGAACACAACTTTTGTTTTGTCGTGATTATGAGAAAACAAGCAAGCAAAAATAAATATATTATATGGCCTCGCTCGCCTTCCATAGTGTTACCATTTAACCGTAGAGGATTAACACAAAGTAATAATGGTATTTTACCTGTATCGAGTACATGATAATCCTGAAACAGGGAACGGCAAAATCGGTTGGGTCCCACAGGCCATGGTTGTCTAGATGCCTATAGGAAAACAGGTCAGTGTATTAGAACCACTCTTACTTGACACAATGTTTTTTTGAACAATTAACAAATTTAGTAGCATATACAAAATACAAAATGGAGTCTAGCATGAAATCTGCAATAAAACAAACTAAATAAATAAATAAAACTCTCAACCACAATACTAGGGTATTATGGGTGGCTTAAGTGCATTTCCATACCTGCTGCCAATTCCTAATAAATAAGCGCCACTTAAAGCAGACAGCATCCATCAATCTAAGCTACAGAGGCTTGAGTCCTGTCTGCTCAGGTGTGAAGTCACATTCACAGTCAGTGATTTTATAACTGGTGTTTGGAGTCCATGCTAACAGAGGAGTCAATGGTTATATCGGGTGCAGCCACCTCACTTGACAGCGGCAGTGGTGCGAAAAACTTGAGCATTCCTGCGCTGTGACACAAATCCTGCCTCTCCACACCTTTATCTGTCCTCGTTTCTAAACCTCTACGCCACCATCGTCTCCCTTCCTGCTGTCACCATGGTAACGTCAATCTGATCTCGTCCCCCATCCGAACAAAGCTATTTTTAGTACGCCTGAAATCCCCCAGCACCCAAAAAAACCCTCTCTCCCTGTCTGTCTCCACCAACAGCAGTCTTACATTTCATCAGAAGTACAGATATATGCCCCAGAGCTCAATGTTCCCCTAAAATCTCACACAAGCTACTGTACACATAAAAGTTTAATTTATACAGAGCCACAAGGATACACAGCGAACAATTTAATCAGAGAGAGAAAGAGAGAGATGGGAAGAATGAGAAAATATTGTTTTATTTTAAAGAGCACCTATTTTATTGCTAAAAACCAATGTTATTTTGTTTATTTGGTATAATACAATGTGTTCGCGTGGTTTATGGTTAAAAAACATTATTTTTCACATACCGTACATTTTGGTAGCGTCTTCTTAAACGCATGGATTTGAAAAGCTCTGTGTCCGTGATTGGCCAGCTAATCTGTACGTTGTGATTGGCCTGAATATCTCTGAAGTCAGCCGGGAATGTGACGCTCCTTACCATGTTTGAAAGATTCGGTCACAATTGCAATTCTAAGAGGAGTTAATTTATAGACTGTGAGTCAAAGCGGGAGGATTTATGATAATGACGGTCTTGTCCACATCACCAATCCCAGGAAGTAAACTGTTGCCTACAATCCGTGTGTTTATTGTAGTTCAAGAAAACCGAATTACATTAACTTGCGTCAACATTTACTTTGGGTTATGTACCTTTTTCATATCGTTAACATGTAAACTAATACTTAAGTCCGGACAGGATTAGTTTTATAGGGGGACCTCTAAGAAAATCGAGGAATTTACCTACTGTTTTTCGCCGAACTCAGAGGATGCAAATGTCTGTTTGCCCGCAATATCCTTTGAAAACACGGTTCTTTTTGTATTTTGTATATTGTACTTCCTGAGTCCCATTCATTCAGATATGGATGTTTTTTTCCATTCAGCTAAATAAAATAATTAAACAAAGACGAGCTGAATATATAAACTGTTAAGACTGGCCACTGTAATAGCTGTATAAGGGAAACTCAACCTTATTTTGTACAACCCTGGAATGGTAATGTTAATTAATAAAAATAATAAATTGTTATTAATCAATATTTGAAGAGTTTGGTTCCAAAACGCAATAAATCCATTTTGACAAATTTCGGTAAAAACGTGTTTTCTATACCAAGAAAGTGACAAGATGAAAACCACTATTTTCTGTAAAAATTTCCCACAGCATCTTTAGGTTATAAAAACATAAAAAATTCAAATCCATAACTTGATTTTCAAAGATTTATTATAAAAACTATTTTTTCCACAAAACGCATTAAATCCATGACGTTTTATTCAAAATGCTATAAATCTATTCAATCAATGTATAAATGTGCATTCATCTTTGCCATGATATATTCATTTAGTTGAACAGCGATATACACTGATAAAAAATAAACATTAATGGCATTAACCAAAACACTTACTTTGTCATATTAAGATCAGTGTCATTGCAGCGGTTATACTTGACGCCGTTGCTTAGCATTTTTCACAGCGATCAGCTGTAAAATGTTTTGGTCCTGCTCGATTTTGGTTGACTTTGAGTAAAATAATGTAAAGTTTTTCATAAGATCGGCTGGGGTCAATGTGTTAGCATCAGAAACTTGATGCTGTCGGGAGATAAGCACCAGTCTCCCGAGTGCTTCGCGTAAATTATTAGATGTTGAGGACAATCTTTCCCGTCACAGAAAACAACCACAGGTTTATCAACGCCATTAAAGTATTATTTTGTTTTGTTTGTTGATCACAACAAAGTAGATGAGGAAAACAAGGACTCCGTGTACTCAGCGCGCCGCCATGTTTGTTTACATTGCGTGAATTGTCTGCTGTAATTTCTGGAATGGATTTATTGCGTTCTGTAAAAAAGGAGGAGTGGCGTTAATTGCATTTTGGGAAAAAAGGGAGAAAAGATGACAGAATAACCCGGCGGATATTGGATTTTGCGTAAAATTAATTATTTACTTTTAAATACTGACCTGATATAATACTGATTTTGGCAGTAACTCATTGTTTTCAAAAATTGCGTTTATCGCATTTTGGAACCAAACTCTTCAACCAGTTATATAAAACATGTAGGCTACTTTAGTAGGATTTGGAAGTTATTTTGATTTGTGAAAATTAATCAATTACAAGTTTTTGTAATAATTTTACATTTAAAGCAAAATATCAAACAAAACAAACATGATTTTCTGCAACGCCCAAACGCATGAAAAAGACACTCCCATCTCTGGAATAGCCAAAGAATTTTAATCCCGTCCAAATCGCTACATAAAACCACAGACATCGTGGGGGACATGTTGAAACTCAACATCGTTTGGAAAACTAATCCAGTCCGAATAGTGCTTTACACACAAAAAGTGAATCTAAAAACGTGAATCGGACAATAGGTGCCCTTTAATATTTAATTTGTCACTTTTTGGTTTATGTATGTGCGTTGATAATTTAGCAATATTGTATGTAAAAAAAATTTTTAATACATTTTGCACTTTTTCCTATCCATTACAGTTGTTGCGTGTCATATTTTATAAAATTAACCCCAGAGACAACTTTCCATATGTAACATTAACGTTTTTCATTGTCTACTGTTATATATTATATTTATATCTTTGCGCAAGTTGAAAATATTTAACTCGAGGAAAAATTTGCATGACACAAAGTTAAATCCCGCAAGTAATCTAGAATGAGGAACGTGATGCTTCGCGTGTGGTGTGTACGCAGCATTAGGTATGATTCACATAGTACGTCCGAATCTCATTCATACTACCAGGATTCATACTATACAGTGCCTACTGTTTTAACGCCAAGTAAGTAGGTACTTCATCTAATTCAGTACCTACTATACAGTATGCGGTTTCGGACGCAGCCACAGTCTTTTTTCAGGCACGGCGGCGCCGCAGCCAGTTGAAAATACTTCAACTTTTCAGAATGCTACGTCGAGCGTGTTGGAAAAGAGGGGAATGGCCTCGTTTTCAACATGGTTTTAGGTGTGAAATGTGACCTGCCTCTTAGCCAAATCTTTGGTTGCTTTGACATCGTTGAACCATTCTGATGATCTCCAACACATCTATTTTAAAATAATATTGATGCGCTCAAGCAAGTGCTAAAATTTGTGCTATAATTGGCAATGTTTTTCCTGGTAGATAATATAAAAAGTGCTAATTTTTCAAAGCACATTTTAATAGTACAGTCATAACAGCTTATCTGTATCATATGTAACAGAAATGTCTAATCCCCATTTTTTAACTGAATGGCCTTCACCTACTTTATCTTCACTTCTATACATACATTATCTTCACTTCTATTGGTTCCTCACTAGACACACAGAGACCCAAAATTTATGACTGTGCCAGAAATCTATCCGAGGCACGATTCATTGCAAAGGCAATTAATCGGCCATCAGTGAACATGTCACGCGATGCAGTTACAGACAGTTTCACCCTACGGCGAAATAAATCCTTCACAAAATTTATCTCAGACAGACAAAAGAAGGGTAAGATCATTTATTGTGCACCAGACACAAGTAAAACAGCTCATGGTTTATGCATGACACACTGCACAGCACTATGTAATACTAAAATAAAAAATCATTTAAACTGTGACTCAGAGCATATGTAGGAACTGCAGCACACTGCCAGGGGGCGCTGCAGTCTACAAAGCGAATAAAAACCTAAAATCATCTACAATTCCTGAATTTGTCTTAGACTGCACCATTGTGGCAAAACACCCACGGTGTACCCGGCTTTTCAGACATGGTCGACTCGACAATACTGCAGTTCTTTGATTCTCATGTTGGAGATTTCACTCGGTGCTAATTGGCCAATGACAGAGATGAGCCAAAACCGTTTCACTAATGAGGCTTGAGAGCCTGCGCAAACACACATGCGCAAACACATGCATGCTGCTAGATGTGTCTGTATTGTGTGCTAATAGACTGACGATGGAGAGCAGGTCAGACGGTTCATTCAGAACTGATGCTCATTTACACATGAAGCCAAAGTCAAAGCTGTTCGTTTACAACTGTGAATCTAATGTTTAGTCCCCACTGAATAGACTACAGCAGACAGACAGAATATATAAACTGACAGCATATATAAACTGACAGCATAGCTAATTCGGTGTGTCTCTGTGTGTTTCAATAAATAAAAAAATAAATGTTAATCAAAATATTTACATGAAACTCAGATAAATACCTTATTGAAGTGTATAGTAATATTTGCTGAGAATAACAAGAAATATTAATATTAACACTTCAAATGAAAGCATTGAATAGACAGTCGATCCATTACATTAACTAATGCTAGATTATATAAATATAAATGTACGTGCAGAAACTGCATTTCTATTAAAGAGCACCAGTGGTCTGATTCACGTTTTTAAATTTCCTTTGGTGTGTAAGTGTGTATTAGTACATTTTAACGATATTTAAAAGGTACAAATCCCAAAGTAAACGATGACGCGAGTTATCGTCTCCAACGTAAATCTCTTTTCCTGGACTACAACAAACACACCGATTGTAGGCAACAGTTTACTTCCTGGGATTGCTGACTTAAAGAAGGCCGACATTATCATAATTCCTCCCGCTTCTGACTCACAGCCTGTAAGTTAAATCCTGTTAGCATTGCATTGTGCGCAAATCTTTTAAACATGGTAAGGAGCATCACATTTCCGGCTGACATCAGAGGTATTCAGACCAATCACAACGTACAGATTAGCTGGCCAGTAAGGGACACAGCGCAAATGTACGGTATGAGGAAAATAATGTGTTTTTTAACCATAAACCACGCGAATACATTGTATTATACCAAATACACAAAATAACGTAATTTTTTTAGCAATGAAATGGGTGCTCTTTAAATAATTTGCGCAAAACTTTAGCATTATTTTCAAAATGTTAAGAAAAACTATTGCGAAATGACAGCGTTTCCACTTACCGATGATATGCTACAAAAACGTAAATTTGTTCTCTCGCAAAAAGTTATTCAAAAATAGTGCTGCACAATTAATCGCATCGCAATCGCGATGTCAGCCTGTGCGATTATATGACAGCAAAATGTTGCAATTATATTAAATAAATAAATGTGTGGACTTGTTAACACATTTATCAACAATGATTTTCTTTGCTGTTTAAAAAAAGAAAGAAAAACGAACAAAAAAGGCAGTGCAAGTGTGGCTTGCACGTGTGTGGCGTGCGTCGTCACTTGTGTGTGCTCAGCGCGGAAATACCAGAGCAAAAATGGATGCAGAGGAGATTGACAGTGATCTGGTAGCTGAAAAAAACTCTGCGTCTGTTGTATGGCAGTATTTGGGATTTAGGATTACTGACACTGAGCAGTTGCTACATCACGTGGCAATACAAAAACATTTCTAGCTTTACAAATACACATTTTAGCATTATCACTAAACTGTGTGTGGATTTTCCTTAAAACTCATCAAGTTGACTCATGATACCATTTATTATAATCGCAACCACACATCGCAATATAAGCATCAATAACCGTAATGGGAAAAATTACCCAAATCTTGCAGCCTTATTCAAAAACCATGGCGACGAGTGTCAACTTCATACTGCGCCGACAATAAAATACAGCGAGAGCGAATCAAAAGCATACAGAGCAGTCAACTTTTGAATCGCTCTTGCTGTATAGTATGTCATGCGCCTGTCGGTTCTTGTGAAGGCATAATTTTATAAACAAACCTTTCAATAACTGACAAAAGACGAATAACGTGAACTTTACTGCTTCCCTCTCATTCGTATTCGTTCCCAAAAGTCACTCATCATTTGCATAAAGTTGAACTTTGTCACATAGCTGGACATGCTCACTGCCAGTTGCCAACAGTCAGTCTCTGGTGTTTCTAGAAGTTGTCAAGCTTTCAGTGAAATGAACGAGATCGTGTCACTCTGCCTTTGCTAGTCGCTGACGGTGTGCATGCATTATTAGGGTTCGGTGAAAAAGGACATTTTTTATTCTATCTGTTTGCATTAAACCAAACGTACAATGAAAACAAACCAAAAGACTGCAAACAAATGATATCAAAGCCTTTTCTTATTCATTTCTGCAAATACTTATAAAGGAAAATTTAAATATTTACTATGTTTTTGCCTCAAGTTGGATGAATTGATGCGTACATATCTTTTTTCAATGCGTGCACTTTTAATCTTTTTACAGCGCTTTTTAAATGTGTTAGCATTTAGCCTAGCCCCATTCATTCATATGGCTTCAAATACATTTTTTTTTTGCCACCATATTTACTCGTGTAACTTCTCATGTAACAATCTTTAAATAGGGAAAACATGGAAGTGTTTGGTGGCTTCTAAATTCATCCCTGTTTGGAGCCATAGGAATGAATGGGGCTAGGCTAAATGCTAACACATTCCCGAGACGCTGTACAAAGATTAAAAGTGCATGCATTGAAAAAAGATGGGTATGTATTAATTAATCTAAGTTGAGTTAGGAAATTAGCAAAATAGTGAAAAACGGTGGAGTTTTCCTTTAACCAGCTTTTCTGCAGAAATGTGTGCCTATAAAATGTGTTCCAGTACCAATTCTGTATATTTTAAACCAATGAATACACAGGCTAAAGATGCAGTACTGATGGCAAGAGTTAAATAATAAATGTACATATTAAAAATACATTTTAAATCAAAATGCATCAACTGTATGCCTGAATGCAATAACATAACTAGACCATTCCCACACTTATCAAATGACCTGGAAATGACTTTCGTGTTCTTTTAGATTTCCCTGGATGTGAACTCTATGTAGGGCTAACAGAGAAAAAATAACCTCCAATGATGTTTAATCAGGGCAAACATGAATGAGAGATCTGGTGTAAATTGGAGTAGAAAGTCAATATGCTGCGACCAAAAAAGGTCTATTACACCTACTGAATCAATGTGTAAACAGAGCCATATATTTGCATCTCTAATCTATTTAACACATAAATTACTCGCAGAACAGCTGGATTCAGATCACAGCAGTTTCCTTAACACAAGCTAGAGCCATCTGCCCGCTACAGTACTTGTGCTTTTTGAGTCAGGAAATGAACGAATTTCGTCATGGTCACAGCGTGAGAGGAAGCAGGCGATCTGCTGAAAGTCTGTACACCTGAGCTTACAGGCTCATACCACACTGTGCTTGTCTGAAAACATCTGTTTCTGTGTTTGCCTGCCACCTTCTATGCAGGAATAGTATAGCAATTATATCCAATAATAAACTATAATACTTAGTGAAGTCATGCAATTATTGCATTTTCATGATCAACCATGTATATACTTCAAGACATAGTGATGTAGCCACTGATGTTGCAATGATGTGACAATTTAAAAACAGTGCTGAAGGCACCTTGCAAATGCTACTTACACCAGTACAGGACGCACAGCGTTGTTCATGTTGCCGTAAGCAGCTCGACCCAGCAGCTCTCGAAAGCAGCTCTCAGCCAGTGCAGCTGGATTTTCCTCACCAGCCCTGAAAGAGAGAGAGAGAGAGAGAGATAAGCAGCAACACATACACGTTCTAAGAAATAGTGAAGCCTCAGTCATCCTCAGCATTCTAATATCACAAGTGTGATAAATGATGCATTAGGATCTCACACATACACACTTTTTTCCATTCAGCTCACACACAGCCCCTGGAAAGCAATTAACAGAATCTGACGACCTTGAAAAGCTGAACCACACAAGTATGTACACACAATTCAGCTTTGTGTGTGTGTGTGTGTGTGTGTGTGTGTGTGTGTGTGTGTGTGTGTGTGTGTGTGTGTGTGTGTGTGTGCGCGCATATGTGTCAGAGCCAATAATAGTCTCGTATCCAACATGTTTAGTGTGCCATCATCTACAAAATATAAATAAATAAATAAATACAATAAAAGAAAAATATAAATCAAAATGAAGAAACTGAACCACACACTAGGGATCACAAGGGACTAAAGTACGGTGTACATTTTAGGACATCCTCAGACCTCAGCATCAGTATTGAGGCCATTTCACCTGATGTCTTTTAGTCTGAGGCCATTGTGCCTGATGTGAAAGACTTTAGTCCTGACCATGTGTTGCTGAGAACTGACGTCTTACCGTCTGAGGCACAATGCCGTTTTACCCATAGATATGTATAAAGGCTAGATGTGTTATGGAGTCTCTCACGTCATCAACTGGCGGCCATCTTACCACAGGCAGCTCGTTCACTCGTAGCATTGAGTTTTAATGGTGGAGGTACTTTTAATTGGCCATAACTTGCTCAATGTTCTACCAATTTTCAAACGGTTTGGTTTCTTACAAATGTTATTAACATGGCTATAATTCTGGATGCTTTAACATGTTTCATGAATTTTTTTTTGTATAAGTATGCAAGTCATAGGTACATCTTTGACGTTTATAACAAACCAAACCGTTTGAAAATCGGTAGAAAATTAAGCTAGTTTTGGTCATTTAAAAGTACCTGCACCATTAAAACTCAATGCTACACTCTTAAAATGAATGTGTTAAATTGACACATCTTGTGTCTAGTTAAGGACAACACATCTAGTGTGATGTCCTTAATTTAACGCATCTCTGTGTTATTTTTGGAGCAGCACACTTTGTGTTGTTTTGACACGTCTTGTGTTGTCCCTTTTATTTTTTATGAACTTAAATGACACTTAGTGTGTTAAAGACAACACATAGTGTGTTAAATAGTTTAACACAAAGCAATGTGTTAAAATTAACACATCCAGGGTGTGTTAATTTTAACACATTGCTTTGTGTTAAACTATTTAACACATTATGTGTTAATTTTAACACATTATGTGTCATTTCATGCTGATTTAGAGTTCATATAAATAAAAGGGACAACACAAGATGTGTTAAAACAACACAAAGTGTGTTGTTCTAAAAATAACACAGAGATGTGTTAAATTAAGGACAACACACTAGATGTGTTGTCCTTAACTAGACACAAGATGTGTTAATTTAACACATTCGTTTTAAGAGTGTACGAGTGAGCGAGCTGCCTGTGGTATGATGGGACGTTCCACTCAATTGGCCAGAGGTGTGAGTGAGACTTCTAGCCTTTATACATATCTATGGTTTTACCCTATACTGACACTGAGGTCTAGGAATGTCCTAAAATGTACAACGTACCCAAGTTTGAATGTGATCTATGCTTTGCACGCCGTCTTTCATCCAATTCATTATCCGTGCACTTAGATGACTTTGCTGAAAAAGTGGCTTTTAACAAACTTTGCTAGCAAAGGAGTATTTCTGAAAGGCCTGAGGCGGGAATTAGTGGATTTAAAGCGAAGGTATTTGATGAATATATAATACAGGATGAGAGGACTCGGCCAGAATCATTATCTCATTGTTACGAAGAAAGTGATATATATACTAGTCAACATTTGAAGTGGATCAAAAAAGTTTATTAAAGTTGTCCTAAGACAAGAACGGGTATTAGGGATTGGTTTTATGTAAACTTTTATGAATGGTTTTGATCCACTTCGAATGTTGACTAGTGTATATTAGGGAGGTCCTTATAATAGGTCAACTTTTTTTTTAAATGTTCAACTCTTACCCCCTAAATGTGATAGGATATCAATAACACACATAAAACTTGCTTCTTGGAGGGTGTCCAGTTATTTCAGTCTCTTCTGATCCGAGTAACCATATAGCGGACTTGCTTTGTGTTGCTTCAGCCATTGTCTCAGTGTATATTGTCTATTGTGCTTCATTCACATTGAAGCTTTCTTGCTTTGAAAGACACATCACAACTAAAACAGGAGTTTTAATTGCATGGAGGATGGTCAAATAAGTTCATTGCTAAGTATATATTATTAAACAATTATACATGCTAGCACAAAGTATCACATAATACGCAAATGTGTTAAACTTCAATAGTCTTGAGCAACCTCTAAATATTAATTATTAATTTATTATTGAACAAATTTTGCCCAATATTTTTATTTATTTATTCAAACATATTGGTGGGGTGAGAGCATGAACTTTTAAAAGTTGAAAACTAAGGACCACCCTGATACAGTGGGGCAAAAAAGTATTTAGTCAACCACCAATTGTGCAAGTTCTCCTACTTAAAAATATGAGAGGGGCCTGTAATTTTCATCATAGGTACACTTCAACTATGAGAGACAAAATGAGGAAAAAAATCCAGAAAATCACATTGTCTGATTTTTTAAGAATTTATTTGCAATTTATGGTGGAAAATAAGTATTTGGTCAATAACAAAAAAGCAAGATTTCTTTCTCTCACAGACCTGTAACTTTTTCTTTAAGAGGATCCTCTGTCCTCCACTTGTTACCTGTATTAATGGCATCTGTTTGAACTTGTTAGCAGTATAAAAGACACCTGTCCACAACCTAAAACAGTCAGAATGCAAACTCAACTATGGCCAAGACCAAAGAGCTGTCAAAGGACACCAGAAACAAAATTGTAGATCTGCACCAGTCTGGGAAGACTGAATCTGCAATAGGTAAGCAGCTTGGTGTGAAGAAATCAATTGTGAGAGCAATTATTAGAAAATGGAAGACATACAAGAACACTGATAATCTCCCTCGATCTGGGGCTCCACGCAAGATCTCATCCCGTAGGGTAAAAATTATCACCAGAATGGTGAGCAAAAATCCCAGAACCACAAGGGAGGACCTAGTGAATAACCTGCAGAGAGCTGGGACCAAAGTAACAAAGGCTACCATCAGTAACACACTATGCAGCCAGGGACTCAATTCCTGCAGTGCCAGATGTGTCCACCTGCTTAAGCCAGTACATGTCCGGACCCGTCTGAAGTTTGCTAGAGAGCATTTGGATGATCCAGAAGAAGAGTGGGAGAATGTCATATGGTCAGATGAAACCAAAACATAACTTTTTGGTAGAAACTCAACTTCTTGTGTTTGGAGGAGAAAGATGCTGAGTTGCATCCAAATAACTCCATACCTACTGTGAAGCATGGGGGTGGAAACCTCATGCTTTGGGGCTGTTTTCCTGCAAAGGGACCAGGACGACTGATCCAAGTTAAGGAAAGAATGAATGGGTCCATGTATCGTGAGATTTTGACTCAAAACCTCCTTTCGTCAGCAAGGGCATTGAAGATGAAACGTGGCTGGGTCTTTCAGTATGGCAGTGATCCCAAACATACCGCCCGGGCAAAGAAGGAGTGGTTTTGTAAGAATAATTTCAAGGTCCTGGAGTGGCCTAGCCAGTCTCCAGATCTCAACCCCATAGAAAATCCTTGGAGGGAGTTGAAAATCTGAGTTGCCCAGCGACAGCCCTAAAACATCACTGCTCTAGAGGAGATCTGCATGGAGAAATGGGCCGAACTACCAGCAACAGTGTGTAAAAACCTTGTGGAGACTTACAGAAAACGTTTGATCTCTGTCATTGCCAACAAAGGGTATATAACAAAGCATTGACATAAACTTTTGTTATTGACCAAATACTTATTTTTCACCATAATTTACAAATAAATTCTTAAAAAAATCAGACAATGTGATTTTCTGGATTTTTTTCTCATTTTGTCTCTCATAGTTGAAGTGTACCTATGATGAAAATTACAGGCCTCTCTCATCTTTTTAAGTGTGAGAACTTGAACAATTGGTAGCTGACTAAATACTTTTTTGCCCCACTGTATATACGTTGTATTTTTTGCATGTTTGTAACACTTTAATGTTTCTCTGTTCATGAAACAAATTTAAATATTAATCAAAGATAACACTGTAAGCACAACATGTAGTTTTTAAATTAATGTTTTTATTATGAAGGGAAAACAAAATGGCCCTGTGTAAAAAGGTGCTTGTTTTGCTGCTTCAGGACCTGGAAGACTTGCTGTGATAAACGGAACCATGAATTCTGCTGTCTACTAAAAATCCTCAAAGACAATGTCCGGCCATCTGTTTGCGATCTCAAACTGAAGCGAACTTGGGTTCTGCAGCAGGACAATGATCCAAAACACACAAGCAAGTCCACCACTGAATGGCTGAAGAAAAACAAAATGAAGACTTTGGAGTGGCCTGGTCAAAGTCCTGACCTCAATCCTATTGAAATGCTTAAAAAGGCGGTTCATGCTCGAAAACCCTTCAGTGTGGCTGAACTACAACAATTCTGCAAAGATGAGTGGACCAAAATTCCTCCACAACGCTGCTACAGACTCATTGCAAGTTATCGCAAACACTTGAATGCAGTTGTTGCAGCCAATGGTGGCCCAACCAGTTATTAGGTTTAGAGGCAAGCACTTTTTCCACACAGGGCCATGTTTGTTTGGATTTTGATTTCCCTTCATAATAAAAACCTTTATTTAAAAACTGCATGTTGTGTTTACTTGTGTTATCTTTGATTAATATTTTAATTTGCTTAGTGATCTTAAACAAAAGTGTAACAAACATGCAATAAATAAAAAATCAGGAAGGGGACAGTTTGATAGATAATCTGGTTGGGTCACGTTAGTGCATTAGCATTGTGTTCCAAGATAAATACAGAAGCCCACACAGCAACCCACAGACCAGTTGCGTACGTCACCAGAGCAACGCGAAAGCAACCTGCTTCAAATGCTTTTAAATCAGAAGCCCTGTGCTACACGCTGACCGGATCATGTGGCGTTGAACAAAGTCAAACACACAGCCAGCTACTAAAAGACGGTGAGATAACTATTCATCATTTGCTTCGTGACAGACACAAATCTTTTTTGGTCTTTAACTTTTGGTATTTTTAACTTTAAGAAAGTGAAACAACCTCTTAATCAGTAAAGTAACTTAATGCAATTTATTTGTTAATATTTAAGAATTAAATACTGTTTTTGTAATAAATAATACATTTTATCTTAAAGGATAATTCCGGTATTTAACACTTTGAGTCTCATTTCTGGTTTGTTTTGGATGAACTACAGTGATGGACACAGAAATTTTGACAATGGGTCGTGTCTTGACTTTTCGACTCCTTTAGAAGCGTCTCTTGACTGCTTCAGAATGGAAGTCAATGACCATGCACAAACATTACTTAAAGTGTTGTCATTAAAACAACACTTAACGTTCATTTTCAAAACTGTACTACTCACCGAGTGGTTCGTGGTGTTCGTTGATGATTAAAAACAAATATATTGGCGCAATGTATGATTTTAATCCGTGTTATTTGCTATAGTGGAACTATCTTTTCAGATACCTCACAACCGCGTATATACTTCCGCTCTATATTTGAGTCTGAAGCATGAATGAACATAGTCCAACAAACTGTAATAAAATGGTAGCACACTTTCAAAATCAAGTTTATTTATAACACTTACACCATCCAATATGTTTTTTTCATCAGCAGAACAATAAAGAAGATATTTTGCAGAAACCCCAGGGCTCCGTCATGCAAGTCAACAGATTCGCACACTTTAAGAGCTAAAGCATATATATCCAATACAACAGTAATCCCCCATATCTCCGTGTGACATACTGACGTCTTGTGAAGCAAATCAATCAGTTTTTGCAAGAAACTGAACGTTATTTACAACACTATTAAGCGTGAATGCCAAAGCAGGAAGCGCGCTTTCCGTTCGAGGCGATCTCTTCCACTGATGGCGTTTGGTGGCTATTGGCTATGGATGTTGGTCTCTCTGCGCCACCTATAGAGCGGGAGCATGAAGCGCACTTCCTGCTTGGCAAAAAGCTCTGCATTAACGCTGTAAAATATTTATATATATATTCGTATCTCAAAACTGAAAATCGAATGTCAACCCACGGAACGAATATTCGAATATTCTGGTCCAGCCCTACAAATATGGGAAAAATTTCTTCTGAGAGAAACCGAGCGAAAAAACTACAACCACATGTAAACAGACCCTTTTCTGTTTCTCGGCGGTGGAGTGATATATCAGCGAGCAAGAGTCTTCCAAGAGAAGTCAATGGAATTTTACAAAATGCCAAATAAAACACGACAGAAACTGTATTTCGCTACACAATTTGTTTTTAATCATCAACGAACACCACAAACCACTCGGTGAGTAGCACAGTTTTGAAAATGAAGGTTAAGTGTTGTTTTAATGACATGTTTGTGCATGGCCATTGACTTCCATTCTGAAGCAGTCAAGAGACGCTTCTAAACGAGTCAAAAACTCAAGACACGACCCATTGTCAAAATTTCTGTGTCCATCACTGTAGTTCATCCAAAACAAACCAGAAATGAGACCCAAAGTGCTAAATACCGGAATTATCCCTTAAATTAAGCAGTAATTATTTAACCTCATTACAATTTTTACCTCAATACAAGTTTTGTAAATTAAGAGAATATTGCATAAATATGCTAAATAAATGTTAATTTAGTTTCACTTATTGTTTGTATGTTTTTTCAGATACTATAATTTATTTTAAATATTGGCCTTATATCAGCCTTATTGCTTTCTTCATGTCGGCATCGGTCATAAAAAAATAAAAACATATCAGTTGACCACTATTTAGCAGGTATTTTTATCCAAAGCGACTTACAAAGCGATTTGTCATAAGGAGGTAATAATATAAGAAGTGCTTATACCAAGCTTTCACTATTCCGAAACAATTCCTATTGGGAGAGAAAATACCACAGATGTATTTTAAAATGCTGGAAGGAGTGTCCGCAGTGACATTTACAGGTCAAGTGTCATTCCGGACTGGCTTAAACGTCAATCAAAAAAAGCCAAGGATTTTGTCTGCTACCTTAATAACAGATCGATGCACCCGATCGTATTTCATCTCCTGATTATAGGGCGGAGAGGAACAATTGATGTTTCCAAACTGACAAACACAAACAGCCAATTATAATTAAATATTCTGTGCACGCGGTGCCCCCTTATCTGACACACATTCACACTTTATTTTCAGGCATCCTTAAAGAAATCAGATATCCTTGATTGTCCTCTACACATAGACCTTCACTCGTCTCTTATCATGAAAAAATCTCCATTCTCTCTCGTCGTGTTTGGTGGTGCTATTCTGAGCTCGGATCAGAAGAAAACGCATCAAGGATGAATTGAGCAGCAGATATCACCTAGCAGGAAATATTTCAGTGATTATTGTGGGTACCTCTCCGAGTCCTCATTATCTTGCATGTTGAACAGCATGGAGGGGATGAGTTTATCCATGTGCTGAGGTTCCCAGATGATGGCCTGAAGTTCATCATTAACAGTCTTTCTCACGACACCCTGAAGACCCTTAATTCCTGCCACACGGATCCTACAGCAGGAAACAAACCTAAAACTCATTACACTGTCGAATCGAATGTGTTAACTTTTGAAATAAACACGTTGGCAGAGTTTGATAGTAACAGAATTGACACAGACTAATTCGGACATCAGGAAATCATTCATTTTGAAGACACCAAATGTACCTGCAATTATATAATCACCCTTATAACAATAGATGCCCAACATGACATATTATATGTATTATAATCAGACACGCACCTGCTGCGAGTTTCGGGGTCCTCATGTGTGGAGTGACACATGGCACTGAACTGCGAGACGAAAAAGTCGTATCTGCGGTGGTAAGAGGGCGTGTCCTCCTCAATGTTTGCAAACTTCACAAACTAGGATTTAAAGACGCACCAATGTTAGACAAACATACACAATCACGCCCAATAGCTTTCTGTCTCACACATACAAAGACTCGAAAACACACCCATGCAGAGATGCGAAGGCGATATTCCCCCCGTCTGCACAGAGGAAGTAACTTATATCAGCCAGTGAAGTGTGACATCTCATTAAAGGTTCAATTTGTAAGATATTTGCAGTAAAATGTCCAAAAGTCTCCAGCTGATTACTATAAATATCTGTCATGTTTTCAGCTACTTGTAAACCGTAATCTCCTTTAAACCGCAACACACAAAACAGGCTGTTGGGCATCCCCTATCAATGTGATGTCACATTGACTACACCCCAACCATAACCGCTCACAGACTCCATCTTATGAGTGCGTAATTCAACCTTCTGCCAGAGACGCATCTTATGATGTGGTCCAAAGCACAAGTGTAAGCGCTTTACCCGATACTTTGCATAAAGGGAGGGGAACAGAAACTTTCTTTGCATTTAAAAGAGACACACAGAAAACAGCCCGTTTTTTATTGCAGCCACAAATGGCCGTGTTCAACATCGTATAATTAAAGATCTGTGGTTTATTTTGAGCTGAAACTTTCTGGGGATACCAGAGACTATTTTAATATTGCTGAAAACACCTACATTAGCGGCCCTTTAAAGTGGATAAAGCTTATGTATACTGTTTTCAAAAAGGTGCCGATGAGTCATTTCAGGCAAACTTGTTAAATGTAATGATTTTGCAGTTTAATAATTTTATGTAACCATATGGCATCTTCCATATTCTGTAATATGCATAAAAGTGAGAAAAACAACGTCTGTGTAAGGCTGAGTGGCCATTCACAAAACATACTTGCTATATTTTCTTGTTATTTTATAGCAGGGAGAGCTTTCCATAATTAGTGACTACCTGAGCTTTATGATTTTTGACAGATTCCTATTAGGATTATACTTCATAAATACTAAAAATAACCACTGCTACGTTAAAACTAAATTAAAACAGTAGTCACGTAGTTATGTGCACTTCAATATCCAGATTCTAAGCTTTAAAACCAAAAAAACATTTTGCGGACTATAAGTCG
The DNA here is from genome assembly GCF_027580225.2 of Misgurnus anguillicaudatus. Classification (NCBI taxonomy): domain Eukaryota; kingdom Metazoa; phylum Chordata; class Actinopteri; order Cypriniformes; family Cobitidae; genus Misgurnus; species Misgurnus anguillicaudatus. Next base: position 42,002,858 of record NC_073338.2, on the reverse strand, counting down.
CTCCGGAGTATAAGTCGCATCAGTCGCAAATGCATCTTGAAAAGGATAAAACATATTTAAGTCGCACTGGGCTATACGTCGCGTTTATTTAGAAAATTATTTTACAAAATCCAACCCGAAGAACAGACATTTAATCTGGAAAGGGAAGTTATTCAACTAAACAATAGCACAGAATAGGTGTCTGTACATGTTAAAGTAGCATAAACGGTTATTTACACGATACACAATAGCATACTTGGGAGGCAGAATAAGCTCAATTAACCCGACATGCAAAATCAAGTTCAAAAAGATCCCAAAGTCATTTCACAACACTAAATCCACTGAATTACATAAATACAAGAGCAGAATAAAGCTGACTATCGCAGCTGTAGATGGTAATGGTTTCTCTTGGTTCATATGAAATCGTTTTGACGTATAAGTCGCACCTAACTATAAGTTCCAGTACTCGCCAAACTATGAAAAAAGTGCAACTTATAGTCCGGAAAATACGGTAAATGTTTTATTAATCAGTCCCTCCAGAAAAAGCGATGCATTCAATGCATAATCAGCCAAAGTCGCATACTTATGCGGGGGCCACAATTTTCAAATATGCTGCACTTTCGCCACATAAATTGCAGATTTCTGTGCGCAAAATATGCGAGGCTTTCATGATTTAATAATCCTTGCATTTTCGTAGCAAAAAGTCACATATATCTTAGCAGAAAGTTGAAAAATGTTGCATTTACTTCACACAAGTACAGCCATGTCCCCTGTTGCCATGGGAACGTTATAAAGTGACCAGAGTCGTATAATAATAGAGTTACGACACTCAGACAGACGTCCGTTGTAAGAATGGAATGCGGAAGTAACAGCGTGTCATGGAGTGTCGCATAGTTACAAACGCAGCACTGAAGCCCATTCATTTCAATGGCACCTGCTGGTAAATCGATGAAATTACCGTTTCTCTTTACATTTTCAGACATTTTATGAATATAGTCAACAGGGATATTTTATGAACTCTGCTGTAGGTAATGATTATCGTTAATAATAACTAGTAAATTTTTATATTTTAATGAGTTGTGTATAATGTAGGGCTGTCACTTTTGTGAAAAAATAATTTTCGACTTTTAATATATAAGTGTTCATTGAATCGATTGTAAAATCGATTTTCCATGTCTAAAAAAGACGTTTCCATTTAACGCCAAATAACAGACAAATGTAAAGAGAGCGCCTGAAACGCACACGTCAGCAATATTTCTTATTCATTGTCATTAAGTTTCGTGCAGAATAAAAAACAGCAACAGTAGTGCAACATTCTCTTAAAAAATATGCAGAGTGGACTGCTGCATAAATGAAAAACATTACTGCAGGTTCAACCGGCTGCTTTTATGATTTAGGCAATTCACAAATTATTTTAAATAATGATTCGATGCATTTCAAACAACTGTTCAAAAATGAAACTTTAAATAGACTTACTTGAAGTTGAGAACATGCTGTGTATTTTTTTTATTAAACGTAACCAACACTTAGGCGGCACTGGGCTGGCATAATGAAATGCACAAAAAGACTAGGACCATTACAAATTATTGGTCAGGAAAACAAGTCGATCAACATTTTAGGGGTCAAGAGCAGAGCGCTTTTCATTCACTATATGTCCATCTGTTGAGAAGACGCACTCCGACCGCACTGATGTCCCAGGGAAACTCGGGTACTTCGTTGCCAGCTGCGTATTTGGTACTGCCAATCTTCCATCACAAAAGCGGGTCGCTGTCAGCTCGCAAGGGTGGTTCCTTGTCATAACTCATCATCTCCTGTAAGGTTCACAATTTCGACGCTGTCTCGTGTTGCACAGGTTTATTGACATTGTCCTCCATTTTCTTTGCAAAACACTAGATGCAGCGATTGAAAGCGTGAAACTATAGGTGCGTAAAATTGCTGGGTATTTTCTGTCTAGCTTTCGCACACCTACTGCACTTTCGTAATTCTTTATTTTCTTTTTCTGCTTGTTTGTGAGTTTTGTTACATCTATATTTGTAACTGTTTAATTCTTTTAAAATGAATAGTGTACATATTTGGTTAAAATCGATTGCCTATTTTCGTTTTCGAAACGTTTTTTGGTTGGTCCGATCGATTGTGCAATCGATTTTCGAACGAAAAGTGACAGCCCTAGTATAATGTGTGAATAATATAGATTTAATGGTTTAATATTTTATTACTGGTGGCCATCTACTTTATACTTATCTTTTTTTATATATTACGAGTAACACTAGGGGGCAACAGCGACAAGCTAAATGCCTCATAAGAAAGTCACACTGCTTCACAATGCTGCTATGTGTTTCATTGTGTTTGGTAAGTAATACGAGTGATGTATCCTCGAAAATCATGTATAATTATATTAACATTTAATGTGTACTATAAATACAATTAAATATGAATTTAGTGTGTTTCTGTTATGCTTCACTGTTACAAAGCACCGCGTTGGCGATCTTTTTTGTGATTTTAATATAGTAAAAGTGTAGGAATTATGTTTTTAGCAGATTGATAGCCGTTTATATAGCCATATTTTTGCTACAAAAATAAAAGATAAACTGTGTTGCTGTAGTTGGTATAGATAACCACAGTTATCTTAATTATCTTTATTAATTGATTTACTGTATTTCCATCACTCCCTAGTAAAAAAACGTTATAAACATAGTAAGTATAGTGATCAATTCACATCACAAGCTAACATTTACCTAAAATAGCTGAAAACCTATGCAAACAGATTGACAGCCCTGCTTGGTTTGGAACTGTAGAACGTTACATGAATCACGTGACCGTGCGGCGGCGAGATCAAAGCATTTCGTAACTCTCTTATTATACAACTCTGAAAGTGACGTAATAACACACTGCAGTTTTTGCAAGTTCTCGCATTTTCATTGCATAAAAATCCCGCATATTCCATTGCATTTTTTAAAGCTCCACTGTGTAGGATCTACTCCCATCAAGCGGTGAAAGTCTATATGACAACCAACTGAATATTACTTTCTAGCCCCCCCCATTCGGAACGCGTTTTAACTCGTACGGTGGCCCGGCCGTGTCATGCCAAGGTTAACATGGCTTCCAGTAGCTACAAAGCAAAAGCAATGAAAAAAATGAACAATTTGCAATGTCATTTGCGTGTGATCCGTCAAAGCACACAGATTTATGTTAAACATGTAAAAAGTCTGATTGTCATGATATGTCCGCTTAAAATCACATACAAAAAACAACCATAAACGTAGCTTAGACACTCCTTTTTCATCCACGCGAGGAAAAATATCACAGGGGCTCGTCGATCAGATCACAAGTGGACGAGAGAGACACATTACGTTTACACTTGGTGTTTAAATCCGTCTCTTTTTGTCCATTTTCGACCGCTTCTCTTCAGATTACTGAGGAGATGGTCTGTGGACGAGTCCCTCTCTCCTGTCATTTAATCATGAGCTAGAGTAATGACGGGTTTAAATGGACGCAAACTAATATGTCAGAGTCCAATGCTTATGTTTAAGTAAACGTTACATGTCCGTGTATATGTAAGAGCTTTCTCTGATATTGGTAAAAATAAGATCGCTCAACTTTCACACGCTTGTAAAATGAAACGAAAGACGCGCAGATCAGACGCTTTTATCAATGAAAGGCTAAAAATAGCGCTGTACACCGTGTGTTTGTGTTAGAGGTCAGAAAAGATGAAAAACATTTATCTCAGTAACAGTTACCTCAGATTACATAAATGGGCGGAGAGACGGCGTGTGGCTGTTCCAAGACATTAAACCACATGCATGTTTACACTAACAAGTGTTACGCATACCCATGCTATAGTTAGCCAAGGAACTATAAAACTTCAAGTTTACAACATAAACTGTATAGATGTAAACGAATATGCTGAATTACCTGTGGTGAAGATAACTTAGCAACTTCATTGTCCAATGAGACCCATCTTGGAAAACTAACTCCAATATTGACTTTGGTCTTGATGTTTTTCCTGTCGCGTTGTCGTTTAAAATCCCTGTTTCGCTTCCTTGGCGACTTGTTTTAATGTCCTCGAGAATAGTTCTTCAACAGGCTTTCAAAGCATTAGATCGCAGGTTTATCACGGCGTGCGGCCGAAGGATTCAGTCTAACGCAGGTCGCATAACCGGGCTGCATACGTCATCAAGCCTGGTTTATTTAAATTAACTGAGCATTACATTCGCAAGTCATAAGCATATTACATCAATTTACAATTAACTAAGAATAAATGTCAGCTTTATAATTGTTCATATATTGAGATAAGACTGTCTTGATGACGTATACCGCCTACACATGCAACCTCCGTAGGCTTCAGCTCGCGGCCAGCTTGAGTGTACTCTGAAAGCGCGAAAGGCGGAGCTTGAATTTCAGGAATGTCCCTCGTCGGCGAATGTATTTCAAAGATGGAGGCACAACATGGATTCAACCAGAGAGCGACTCGATCGTATGTATTTTAAATAGCAGATTCTACACATACGAGAATACTTTGATTAGTGGGGTGGAAGTAATTACACATGAATGAGCACATACTTTTGGAAGAAAACATGGGTTTTTGCTAAGAATTAACTAAAAAAAGTACACACTGGAGCTTTAAGAAAACGTGCCGCAAGATCAAGGATTTTTGCCCGTCACAGTCACAAAAAACCTCCGCATTTTTTGGAAGGACTGATTAATCCACTTCCGATGAAAGGGTTAAAACGCAAGAAGTAAAAATGACCGTTTTTACCCAGAAGCTGCCAATTTTTTTGTTGTTCTCAGCTCAGAAACTTCATATCCGTGCATTTATATAAAACAGAAATATAATTTGTTTTGTGTGCCAAAAAAGCAACCCCACAGATGACAAAAGTCTCAAAGCCATTTGTCATCTAACTTTATCTCTCTCTTTTCCTCCTTCCCCTGCTGCTGAGACTTGTGACTGCATCTTTTGATTAGATAACACAGACGCACACAAACACACACACACACTTACTGAATTGGTGCCCAGCACTTGTAAATCTGGCTCTCTGGACTCCAGCAATTTGGCCACCATGTGTAAGAAGCTTTCCACAAAGGGCTTGATGCTCTGAGAATGACAAGCCATCAAGAGCTGATCCAAGGCCTCCATCGCTATAACCACATACCTATACACACACACACACACACACCAATATCAGATCGGAGGATTTCCAGTCAAGTACACTGAACTATACATGGACTAAAGCACACGGCATTAGCAATAGCATGTATTCCTGTTGTTTATTTGATTTGGTATACCAATGCAAAGCTCATGGTCTGATTTCCAGGGAACACACATACAGATACAAATACAAAACGTATACATTGAATGCATTGTTAAAGAGCGTAAAGCATTTCGTACCCGTAGCGATGTCGTACCACATCTCTGCTGAGACGTTCTGCGAGGTATGCGCCAATGCGGTCCAGTTTCTCTGGAGCCGAGACTGCATAAAACGTCAACTTTTCCATATCGGATTTCACCAGTCCATCCTGAGAAGAGCCACAGTGGATATAAATTACTGTGATGATGATGATGGTTGCCAAGTTGAATATTTCATGCACAGGTCAATATTTTGGACAAAGTGTTATTTCTGCTTTTAGACATCATTAAAAAAATCATTTTCATCCAGAATTCCCAGAGAAATCCTGAGGCTCTCAAAGTGATAATCAACTTAACAGGATTTTAACTACAGTACATAACATAACCGTGGGGAATCTGCGTGTGTGTCAGTGGAAAGAAACTGTCACACCCACCACCCATGAGAACATTACTCACAGTTACCCTTCGGTGAAAATAACAGTGTGTGTGTCTTTCTAATCACCCGAGTTGAATGCTAATATAATGCGAAGTAACAGCAAGGTGAAGAACTATCCCTTATGTGTGCCTGTCTGCTTATTTCACATCCTCAAGAACTGTCCAGAAGTTCAAAGGTCATTACTTAAGTTTAATAACTCATACAGCAATGCAAAGGCGTTTCTTTTCAGCAATATGAATAAGAACGACAGGTGCTAGTCAACCGTGCTTTAAATTTAGATTTATCGCACATGCAGCAGCTCTCTTATTATGCCGTGGCATTTACTTCGGCAGCTCTCTTACCTGATAAGAATACATTTTGTTCAGAGCATTTGAACTTCAATTGAGTTTGAATTTAAATGTATGAACTCTGATATAAAGATGGTATTTAAAAAAGCAAAGAGAATACTTTTAATTGAAGTGTGTGACAACCTTAAATCTATATGAGATTTACGGAAATCTACAGCGTTTACTTGCTTGTCCGATTACCAGGAGGTGCCAGTCTGATCTCATGGGAATTTTAATTTTACGAGGTGGCTCATTCGTAAAATTTTGTACGACGTGAATTGTATGAACAATTGATTAAAGATGCCAAAGAATGCACTGATACAAAATGTTAAAATTTTCTCTGATAACTACATAGAAGGTGTGTGACTTTATTAAGTGCAAAAATTACCCAGAAACCGTTTTACATGTTCATTTATAACCCTAGAATTTGTTCTTAAAATGAAATGGGCTGTTATTACCTTATTTTGAAGGGTCATGAATAGTAAAGTTGAGCTCTGCTCTGATTGGCTGTTCCTAGAATTTGTCTCTAGAATAAAATGGTCTATTATTACCTTATTTGGAAGGGTCATGAATAATAATGTTGAGCTCTGCTCTGATTGGCTGTTCCTAGAATTTGCTCTAGAATAAATGGTCTATTATTACCTTATTTGGAAGGGTCATGAATAATAATGTTGAGCTCTGCTCTGATTGGCTGTTCCTAGAATTTGTCCAAAGAATGAAATGGTCTATTATTACCTTATTTGGAAGGGTCATGAATAATAATGTTGAGCTCTGCTCTGATTGGCTGTTCCTAGAAATTGTCCCTAGAATTAAATGATCTATCATTACCTTATTTGGAAGGGTCATGAACAATAATGTTTAGCTCTGCTCTGATTGGCTGTTCCTAGAATTTGTCTCTACAATAAAATGGTCTATTATTACCTTATTTAGAAGGGTCATGAATAATAATGTTTAGCTCTGCTCTTATTGGCTGTTCCTTGAATTTTTCCCTAGAATGAAATGGTATATTATTACCTTATTTGAAAGGATCACGAATAATAATAATAATGTTGAGCTCTGCTCTGATTGGCTGTTCCTAGAATTTGTCTCTACAATAAAATAGTCTATTATTACCTTATTTGGAAGGGTTATAAATAATAATGTTGAGCTCTGCTCTGATTGGCTGTTCCTAGAAATTGTCCCTAGAATTAAATGATCTATCATTACCTTATTTGGAAGGGTCATGAACAATAATGTTTAGCTCTGCTCTGATTGGCTGTTCCTAGAATTTGTCTCTACAATAAAATGGTCTATTATTACCTTATTTGGAAGGGTCATGAATAATAATGTTGAGCTCTGCTCTGATTGGCTGTTCCTAGAATTTGTCCAAAGAATGAAATGGTCTATTATTACCTTATTTGGAAGGGTCATGAATAATAATGTTGAGCTCTGCTCTGATTGGCTGTTCCTTGAATTTGTCCCTAGAATGAAATGGTATATTATTACCTTATTTGGAAGGGTCACGAATAATAATAATAATGTTGAGCTCTGCTCTGATTGGCTGTTCCTAGAATTTGCTCTAGAATAAAATGGTCTATTATTAACTTATTTGGAAGGGTTATAAATAATAATGATTAGCTCTGCTCTGATTGGCTGTTCCTAGAAATTGTCCCTAGAATGAAATGGTCTATCATTACCTTATTTGGAAGGGTCATGAATAATAATGTTGAGCTCTACTCTGATTGGCTGTTCACAGCGTGGCTCATATCAGTAGCTTATAATACAAACAGACATTGTATGTTTGAGCCCTTATCAGATGAAGATACAGATTTTGAGGAAAAAACAATTTTTCAAAAATTGGAAATTGAGGTTTGAGTGTTTCGTTTATTTGTTTTATAAGTATGGACCTGCAAAAGGTAACTGTAACGTTAATAGTAGAACTTCAGTTTAAATGCTAACATATAGCATTAACTTTGCATGCTAACTCAGTCGTCACAACTTTGTTTTTAGCATTGTAATTAATTTAATGTGTAATTTAATGCTGGGGCGCAGATCCCGACTGTAACATCACAGTCCGTGTCATGTTGAGATTGGCCTGTTTTCCAGTGGCCTTTTGCATGCACAAGGTTTACATAAGGGGGAAACAATCGTGTTTGAGGCTCACGATATGTCATTACCATGTACAGAACTCTTATTATTCATCTATGCCTAGATATTTTTAACAGTTTTACACTCTATGGACATAATGTGTGTTTGCATGCACAAAATAAACGTATATCTTTAAAAAAAAATCTGCTTATTATAGAAACTTGTTTTCATAAATTTACATGTTAATCAATAAACCAGCTATGCAGAAAACTGAATTTTCAAGAGATTTGGAAATTTGTCGCAAGCAGTGATGTCACCTGCTTTTTTTCAGCCAATTTAAAATTAATTAATTAAATTATTTCATTTTCAAGGTTATAATGCATCTTTCCTGCTAAATTGAAAAATAAAATGCAATTGATGATCTGACATTTAATTCTTAATACAATTTCGAGGCAAGGCTGCCAATATTAAAATTGAAAGGAAAACTTAAAAAGGAGTCTTTTTATTGTTATTTTGGATTTTTTTTATTACTTTGATTTTTGGTTTGGTTTTAAAATCCCTTTCACGTTTTATTTTCCTCTTTCATCGCAGAGGTGAAGTTTTAAAGTATGCCTGTGCAAGGGCTTGACATAAAGTACTCTATCGTCATGTAAACAAACTCAAAACACCAAGTATTTAGTAAGAACCATGTGTTATGCATTGATTTATGCCTACTTCCATTTGTGACGTTTATTTTTTGCACGGGAAGAAATGAACAAAACTGTGAGAAAGCTAAGTAAGACATTTACATGCAACAGAAAATCAGGGTAATGGGCAGAAATCTGTGCCGATCGGATTTTGCTTTAGCCATGTATGACCTTTCCCCGATACAAGAAATCAGTTTTACGCGTTTACATGACCTTACATGTTATCAGCTTATTAAGCATAATTGAAGTCAATGAAGCGAAGCCCCATCCCCAAACCTAAGAGTCCCTGGTGTAGGAGCAGATCACACTAAAACATAAATGAGATATTATGTATGAATTCAAACAAATTGGCCACCTTGTAAAATAATTACAATTTGCCATGAGATTGTGTTGGATGTGCTGTTCCCCATTTGTATGTTTTAAAACCAAAACATGAGTAAATCATAATAAAATAATTCATTTGAATAATTTCATAAACGTAAATACATTTCAGCAATCTGCATTTAAATGCATTTCAGCATAAACAAAAAACTATAATTGTTCATTGTTAATGTTTATGCCCAAAACTTGAAATACACAAATTTCCCATGGAGTAGGAAAATTAATCGAAATTCATTATATTCTCTAAAAATGCAAATTAAATTTTGCTTGCGGTGTTACCTTGGGGTCCTCTGGGAAAATGTTGTCCACCAACCGCTTGTAGCGCGGTCGGAGAGGACCGCAGCATCCACAAACACCTGCAATGAGAATTAAGTACTTTTACACATAAACAATGCACACAAGCTCCATTTTTATCAACGTTTTGCACATTTTGTTTAGAATACAGAAACAACGGCCTTTCGGGGGTTTATGCACTGAATCAGATGAATGCGTCTAACAACATATTGCAAATACATAAAAAGAAAAGCATTCCTTCACTATATTCATACATCACTCACGCAAGCCAATAAGAACTTTATTATTGACATAATGCATGACTTTAAAATGAGCTGTCAGAATGAGGGGTGTGATTGTACTCACGAAAAGCACAATGCAAAGAGCAAGTGTGTGTGACGCCACCCGGTTTAAAGGGCTGATTAATTATTAAAAAAAGTCAAAGAAGAAATCTGAGAACAGTGCACACACATCCCAACAAACAGACACACACACCTCCAACAGTCTTTCACCAGCTAGAGTTGAAATTGCTCATTCAAACACATCAACATGCATAGTACATTAGGAATGCATGTGCATGTGTGTGTATATGCCAACCAGCAAGTGTGTGTGTGTGTGTGTGTGTGTGTGTGTGTGTGTGTGTGTGTGTGTGTGTGGGGATTGTAAAGTGAGATGTGGAAAAGAAGCCGCCATTATCAGCTGAAACACCTGATCCACCTTTAGAAAGATGGAAAAGGAGAGATGCTGCAAGCAGGAGACAGACAAAGAGGGCGAGCGAGCTCTACCGCAGCTGTCAAATACAGCAAAAATGTCATAATGACTTGAAGTTCGACAGGCTTATATTAATCATCTCTACAGGATCTCTCAGAAACAAAAGCGCACACAGATACCAAGCCTGATGAAGAAAGATCTTCTCTCCCAGGTGTGTCTATATCTGAAAGTTCCGTCGGCTTCTGAGAGCGGCACCTGTCTGTACCTCCTCATCATGACCTCTGACCTTCGGTGTCTTCTTTACACCCCAAGAACCTCCAACCTGGTCCAAACAGTGACCTTTCTGCCTCCTAATCCCAAGCCTGGTCTGAAACTCAGGCACACCTGAAGTGAATACCTGCACATAGACTCACCCTCCACTGTGATTGGCAGGTAGACGAACCAATTACAGATAAGACAGAAAGTTCCACCCAACTATGTGTCAGTGAGATGGCATGTAAGTGTTTAGATAAAAATGAGACTGCTTATTCTTTTATTATATAAATAAATATACATTTTTATGTGTGAAACTACTTTTTACATCAGTAGATAAAGATTATCACTCTGGTGAAGGATAATATAAATATTTGTTAATTTGTTTGTATTTGACCTGATATAAATACTTCAATATTTTACCTCATAGTACTATTATCCTGAAATTCTCGTGAAGAAAACAATATTATATATTAACAGACTAAACAACATTATATATTCTAGTTTATAAAATGGGCCGTTCTGGTTCTTCATTCTGATTGGTTGATACACTGTTCTAAGCCGTGATAAAATACCCCGGTAACCCCACGGTTCAGACCGCATTACATAAGTATCACTGCGCCACTGCTACTGCGTACTGATTTATGAAAATAAACACCACAGTCTTTAATCATATTTAAAAATGTTCTACAATTAATGGTGATATCCAGATAAATGTCAATAAATATTGTTGAGTCATCTTGTCAATAAAGAGAAAACGTTCTCTGAGGAGTTTCTAACTTAAATTCATACGTCCGCTATTATCCACTGGGTGGCGATCTTACCCAACTTAAACACTGACGCATTCACTCAACACTAAAAACACTGTGTTTTGATCAGGCTCTGAATCTGATCTCTTACAAAAGTTCTTAACCAAAATGGAATTATCTCAGCGTTTAGCTGAAAATTTTGAAAGGTGATAAGAGTACAAATGAATGAAACGTTGTTTTTTTGAAAGCGGATGGTCTGTTCTTTTATTTGATATATTTTATGTTTATTTAAAGAAGATTTTTCTGGAAGGCATTAAACTAAAATAAAAAAAAAACGCTGACGGGGAAAAAGTTAAGCATGCTTCCAAGCATAATTTATCATCACTTCAACAGTTGCACGGTATAAATGTTAATGTAAAAATTAGATCAATGTTGATTTATAAAAACACACACTACAGTCTATAATCATTAGGGGTCAAGCCCAGAATGGGCGAAGACCCCTATCGTAGGGCCCTATAAAATCCGTTTTATTTTTTCCCAAATTCCGTTTTATTTTTTCCCAAATTCCGTTTTCTCCGTTTTAATTTTTGCAAATTCCGTTTTATCCGTTTTAATATTTGGCAATTATATTTTTTACCCTTTACTTTTATTTTAGTCATAAAAAGAGTGTGCCTTTAATGTTAATGATTAGAATGTAAATGATTTGGGGAAAAACTGGATAACAGGATTACTTAATGACTATAAAAGATGCATTTACACACGCACATACACACGCACACGCGCGCACACACAACTCAATTCAATTGCATTGTTTAGTGTTGATGCAAGAAACTACAACAAGGTGTCAAAGCAGTGGTGCCTTCAGAAGTGCCTTAAACACATCAATCCAGCGGAACGCGATCCATATTTTAAACACAATCGCTTGAAATGCATAACAAACCAGTGTTTCCTCTAGGATTTTTTTCAGCTGTGGCGGCAGGGGGCGCCCATGATGATTATAAATGTACATTATTTTTTTTAAAGTAGAATATAGGCTACAGTAAACTAACATGTATTTTTTATCATTTTCATGCTGTCATTTACTTTTCCTCATATTTATAGCATATTGCTTTTCTATGTTTGATCTAAAATGTATTTTCTTAAAAAACGTTACATAGCTACGTACGTAGTTCGGATATTTCATTGTAGTTTTAATGTAGTGTGCATTGCAAGTTGTGCTCGTGTTTAGCGTTACAGAGCTGTTGCAAACTCACGCACAGTCCTGTTTGATAATCCGCACCGCTGTGATTGACCGAATATCCATCAGCAGCAGAGGTGGAAAGTAACGAATTACATTTACTCACGTTACTGTAATTGAGTAGTTTTTTTGTGTACTTTTACTTTTTTGAGTAGTTTTTAAAATCTGTACTTTTACTTTTACTTAAGTATGTTTTATTTAAAGTATTGTACTTCGCTACATTTTAAATCATATCCGTTACTGAGTAAAAAAATATTTTAAAAAGCAAGATGATAAAGACGCGCAACGGATGATTGATGGGCGGGAGAACGCGCAAAAAGAACCATGGAGACAGACGAGACAGGCGCGCGCTAATGCAGACCCGCCTCAGTTCAAATCTTATGAAAGAAACCCCCCGGTCATATTTAAGCGAAGTGAGTGTTTCATTTCTATGAAAGGTAGGATTCATGCTCTTGAGTACGAAATTAATGTGTTACCAGCAATACATCAATTACAACTTTACTATAGTGATTTTATTTACTAGCTGCTGACCATCTTCAAAAGTGCATAACTCACATATAAAAATCATTGAACATTTCCATAAATGTTTCTTACTTTAAAAAAGCTTATTATTTTATTAACTTTTTGTTATTGCAATTTAATTGTAAAGATGTTCCTACAATTAAAAACAACTAGTTTGAGATTTATATTTCCTTGTCGTTTTTGAACTATACTAGAAATCACCTCTCCCCGCTGTAAAAAAGTAACTTTTACTCTGAGTAAAGTTAAAATGAGTTACTTTTTACTTTTACTTGAGTAGATTTTTAGACAAGTAACTTTACTTTTAATTAAGTAAAATATTATTAAAGTAACTTTACTTTTACTTAAGTACAATATTTTATTACTTTTTCCACCTCTGATCAGCAGCAATTTTATTTCACAACCGGACCATTTGACATAAAGACCCCGAGCCGGTCACACCGCAAATCGCGCAGTTGAATAAAAACCTTTAACGGTCTTCAGACAGATCTTAAAAACAAAGCACGGGACCATTTAAAAACGAGTCAACTTTTGGTCTTGGATGTTAGACCCGCATTTTACTCTTGTCTATTGAGTCCCGACCTGCATCTACAACACAAATGACACGCGAATAGTCTATTATTACACCCGTTAGATCAAATCCCGCGGGTACCCCGACCCTGCTGTTTCGTCTGAAAACAGATAAAACAGTCTCACCGTCTGCATGCCTCAAGTTTCTATTACCAACGTTCTTCTCTTCCACGGGAATAATGTAAGTTTCCTTACAAACAGATTCGACTATTAATGTCTTGCAGTCGCATAAGTAGTATTCAGTATTTAGCCTTTTGTTTTTGGACAAATATCATATCATTTAAAGGGCCATTTCACCGATAGGAACATTAATCTTTATGGAAAGTGAGTCATATTTGTAGTCAAAATGTAACATAAATGTAGAATTTTGTGCCTATTTGACAGAGAAAAGACAAAATGTGACTTTAGAGCACATTTGTATGAAAAACTACAACTGCCACTATGCACCACAATGCACAGCTCTGCAAGCCACTCCCATTACTCGGAACACGGCTCAGACATGCTATTATGTACATAAATGCCACGTTAGTAAAACAAAGAAAATAGCCACCACCACTGTGTCTGACTGACACCAATCATGATTTACTTTTAAACGTGATGTTACATTGTGGTACACACAATAACACTCTGGCCTGGTGTGTAGCAAAGTCTTATTCAAACAGTAACGTGCGGTTTCAGATCCGCAGTACAAATGTCTTTCCAAGTACTTAAAAAAAGTGTATGCAATTTAAATGTTTATTTAGTTTTACCAATTTTCTTTTTGTCTCTCGTTTACTGTAATTAGATTTGTGTTATTATTGGCCTCACTGCTCTCACAATATAGACATATAAAACACCGCTCAGATATGCTATTGTGTACATAAATGCCACGTTAGTATAACAACGAAAATATAAACACTCACTTTAATCAGACGTCCGTTTGTCCCTCCATCCTCCACACAAACGCGTCCCCTGCATAATATCTCCACAGACGCGCTGCCTCAGCTCTTGGAGCTTGTGCTCGTAAACCGAAACACGTCTTTGAAATAAGCACGCGACCAGAAACATTCACAAAACAAACGTCCATATCCTTATCTGATCCAGAAATGTTAAACCGAAAGCAAACGGCGCGAGTCCGTCCAAGCTTATATACTCCGCAGCGCGTCTGCTCGTAAACCGAAACATGTCCGTGAAATAAACGTTCCAAACGCGCGCAAACTTCCTCTCTTGCATAGAAACCTTCACCAAACAAACGTCCATATCCTTATCTGATGCAGAAATGTTATAAAGAAGCCACACAGCGAGAGAACAGGCAAGCTTCTCTACGCAGCAGAGGCCGATGGTTGCTGCTTCTTCACCGGGCTCCTCTACCCAGCCGACGCCCAGGCTCCGGCCTACTCCTCGGGCTTCTGTTCCTACATCTGCCTCAGCTCTTTGCAGTATTGTGGCTCATAAAGGTGCAATGAACAGCGGATTAGAGCATCACGCTTGTAAAATCACCCTCTTCCATGTAATATTGATTAACTTCCACTAGGGGTGGGCGATATGACCAAAATCTTCTATCACGATAGGATTAATTTTATATCATGATAACGATATGTATCACGGTAG
The DNA here is from genome assembly GCF_027580225.2 of Misgurnus anguillicaudatus. Lineage (NCBI taxonomy): Eukaryota > Metazoa > Chordata > Actinopteri > Cypriniformes > Cobitidae > Misgurnus > Misgurnus anguillicaudatus. The sequence continues at coordinate 41,987,738 of NC_073338.2, read as the reverse complement.
AGTTTTTTATGTTTTAATAAGGTTTAAATCTTTAATACCATAGAAATGTTCATAATTCTCACAAAAAAATATACAAGCATAGAAAGAAGATAAAAACAAAGAAAACTCAAGCTCTCTGAAGATAAACAGTAAATGATATAAGAATGATAATAAATAATTATTCATGTATGTATACGCCTATATATATTTTTATTTAAGGTAAAAAAGTGATTTAATCAGGAGCAGTGAGAGATTTTCTCTCAATGCTGTTTGATTAACACGAGTGACAGACAGGATCAAAATTAGGTAACTTCCCCTTTAAGACCAAAGTCCCTCTCCAAAACACTGTTACACATGCGCTTTCTCTTTTAGCTGTTTACTTTCTCTTAAGACCTAACTGGTCGTGTTTATGAGGACGCTTGCAAAGACGAAAATTTTGACGCATATGTATGTGTATTTAAGGCCAATAAAGCGAAAAAAATGCTCACGATGCTAATGAGCAGCGGACGCGCGACTTGCGCACTCCTCACAGACAGAAAGAGCAGCGGTTGTGGGACTTGTCCGCTCCTGACACACAGAAAGAACGCACGCATACAGATCTGCTGTCTGTGTTTCAATGGCTTAAAATAACTTGTTTTAAAACTGCAGTGCTTAAATAAGTGTACAAACGTTACGTTTTCGCGACCACACGCACAGGAGCGTGACGTGGGCGCGTAACCTCGATAGAAACGATAGTCCAAAATCTCTACCGGTTGACACATTTCTACCGGTTAATTATGTCTACCGGTTTATCGCCCACCCCTAACTTCCACTGTTATTGTAACATGAATTCTGGCTCGATCCACAACTTCTGTTTAGCTTAGCTTAGCATAAAGATGGCGGCTGGTCGTTTTTTTTCGGTCTGTGTTCGTATATTTTCGTAAGTCCCACCCACTTATCTGTAATTGGTCTGAAGCGTGAGTGGGTCCCACCCATAGCCCCCACCTTGGAAAAATGAGGAATGAGTGTCTGTAGTCTTTCACACTCAATAGAGATACAGGATTTCCTTCTTTCAATGACGCAAAATGACGATTTTTACATCATTGAAAGAAGGAAGTGCCTCACTGAAATCAGTATTTCTCCCCTCTCAGGGGAAACTGAGGGAATGATGCACGACCATTCAAAAACATGACTGGGGTTCTAACGGTACAAAGCTTAATGCAAATGGATGAAGTTTCCCTTTAATGTGAAACTTTGTGAGTGTCGATCTAAAGCACATCTAAAGATTGATTGACAGCTGAGCGGTCAGCAGCGCGCTACTGGGCTTATAGCCTATATTCTGAATAACTAATGACCAGATAAGTTGATAATATGAGTACAGAGATTCCAAATGAATGTCCAAAAAACTCGTAATATGTTAAATCGAAAGTTTAATAATGTCTTTTCTCGCAGCCCTGCGCTGCGTCCGCGTTGAACATCAAATGCGTGATGACCTTGCACCTTAAATTACCCTAAATTTATAGTCATAAAGATAAAAGTAAAACAATATTCGAAACTTCAAATTATGTATTTTTATTTGTGTAAACTCACAATAAGGAGAAAACTTTGTGCTTACTTAAAATCATTAAAAACATGACGTGCTTTCTGCTGCTTTGGTCAGCGCTTCACAAAAAAAAAAACAGAAACTCAAATACTTTTTTATTCGTTTTGTCAATTTAATTATTATTTAAGTGTAACATATTTCGTATAGGCTTATTTTATTATTATTTCTCAAAACAGAGACGTAGCCTAATCATCCTCTGTTGATTTAAATCTATTTGTTCATTAAACTAAACCCATGGAAGAAATTATGATACTTTAGGAGATTTATTTATAAATGAGTTAACAACGCGAATCCAGAAAGGAATTTATTTCTAAGACAGCCAGTCTGGCAGGGCGGACATTTATGTAGCTTTTTTGCGAGCTGCCGCCGTGGGTTTTGTCTAGAAGGGATACAGCAAATGCCGAAAAGTTAATGATTAGATTTGGAGGTAGGATTATTAGGATGAAAACAGCGGCTCTGGCTAAATGAGATACAAATACATCCTACAATCGTGTGAAATGTTGTGTTTAGAGTTGGGTTTGGTTGAAGGATTAGATTAAAACAGTGGTCATCCAGCGAGATTTCGTTTGCTGTATCCCTTCTATCCACAACCGCAGGCGTGGCGGGGATGTTTTAGGCATGGCGGGCCGCCACGGTTGAATGTATATAGCGGAAACACTGCAAACATACACAGGATAGTGATCTGACTTAGGACAGCATGAGCGCGCAGCTCTTTGCACGTGCAAGCGAAAGAGAGACAGAGAGCGGCGCCATAATGCAGATGGTTATATTTTAAATGCGAGGGATAGTTAGTTTGCCTCAGCTCGCTTGAAATGCATAAAGCTGAACAAATACATGAGGATTTGTGTTCGCACTTTGGACAGATGCGTGAGCGCGTGAACGTGAGAGAGGTACAGTGAGACAGACGTGGATGAGATAGTGCATGTATCTTTGCTCTCACCGTGAACAGAGTGTTGACAAAACTTCCAAAATAACAGTTCTCCGGTCACATAAAAGTCACGTGAGACCTGCTCGGAACTAAGTGCTTAGCGTCGAATTTCTTAATTTTTTCGCTGACGAAAGCAGAGTCGTGGAGAGCCGCTTCGCCATGGTTTCAGTGTTTTGGAGGGGGTCTGAAACGACGGAAGGGGGCGTGTCGCCCAGATTTACTTCCCCCGGTCTGCATTTCCCCCAGACATACGTTCGTCTCCCACACAAAAACATAATTTTATTCAAAATATGTAACATTCCGCAAAATTCCACGTTAATACTAGATTCCGTGTTAATTAGCCAATTCCGCGATTCCGTCCGCGATTCCGTGATCGCGGAAATTATAGGGCCCTACTATTGTATCTGTTAGTTTTCTTTTTAATATTCTCATTGTGTCTTTGCGGAAGAGTAATATTTGTACTAATATAATTACAACTTATTTCCGTTTTATTTTATGAAATCCTGCTATGCATATGAAGTAACCGTTTTATAAAAGCAATAAGCTCCGCAAAGCAGTGGTGTTACAGTGCATTTTATAACAGCTAAGGAGGTTTTCCGCTTCGCGTCGTGCCTAACAACACCCCTTAGCTGTTATAAAATGCACTGGTAACCCACTGGTTCTTGGGGCTTATTGCTTTAATATAGAATTACAGTATTATCGAACTGGGTCCCAGTGGGTTGTAAGAAAAATATCAACATTTAAAACTTTACAAACTAAAATAACTAGTTTCCAGTAACAAATGGCATGCATTCACAAGGGTTTCCAGCATATGATGTAGGATGTAGCATACGAGACATAGTGGAGATGAGACAAGAGAGATGAGACGCTACGTCCTGCTTCATACTCCGGAAGCGCACTCTCTTGTGAACGCGCGTCAGTCGTTACCAGAAGCAGTTTATTTATAGTTATTTTCGTTTGTAAAGTCTTAAATGTTGATATTTTTTGTATAAAATCACACCAATTGCCCTCAAAGACTCTTTATTAACCCACTGGAGCCATGTGGATTACTTCTGTAAAAGATGGGTCGACTTTTTTGGGCTTCAAATCAGAAGCACCATTTACTACCATTATAAAACCTGGAACAGCCAAGACATTTTCTAATATAACTCCAATTGTGAAAAAAAATCATATACATTGAGGTTGGCTTTAGGGTGAGTAAATCATGGGGTAAGTTTAATTTTTGGCTCAACTACCCCTTAAAAGGTCACGTTCTTCCCATTTTTCAAACTTTAGTTAGTGTGTAAAGTTGCTGTTAGCGCATAAATAATACCTGCAAAATGATAAAGGTCAAAGTGCACTGCCAGGCGAAATATTTTCTTTAGCAGAATTCCTCTTTCAAAGCCCACAGCGAACGGTTGGTTTGTACTACAGCCTCTACTTCATGATTGAATGACGTCAATAAAACTAAACTCCGCCCACAGGAATACATCAGTCGCCAGCTTTGGCTCAAACGGCTCGGCTAAGCTAAGCTGCTATCGAATCACAACACACTAAACAAGCTACACAATCAGAACAATCAGATACGTATTTCTGAAGGAGGGATTTCATAGAACAAAGAAGGACATCAGCTGTGTACAGATAATACATTGTATGAAAAATAACAAGTTTTTTATACATGAAACATGAACACATGTTATCTCACGCACTGTAAACACAATAAAGCTTCAAAAACACAGAAAGAATAGGACCTATAATCTCAAAAGAACAGAAAATTGGTTAAAACACTGAAAATCTCAAATAAATGTTTGGGAAAATGTAATACTATGCTACCCAGGTCATCATAAGATTGTCTTGTGTCTTAATTGTTAATCTTTTTTTAACTTGTTGTGTTCCTTTTATACTAGAATAAAACTTTATTTAATAAAAAATTAAAAGTAGCCACCAGGGGGCGCTCGCCCTACTCAGCCAAACCCTAGTAGAGCTTGGTGCAAATCCCACTTCCCACTGGTGCCTGTTGAATTCCCATTACTGCCAACACACGATCGTCTGGGGAAATGTAGAGATTGATTCAGTGGCTGCGGAGAAAATCCTCTTAACCTTATGAGGACCTGAAATAGCTTAAGAGTTTGAAGAGCGGAGCTCGAGAGAAAGCTGTCATAACCGAATTACCATCTATCTTTGAGAGAGACCGTGATGCATAATAATAAATACCACAACTTTACCTCTACCTGTAAGCACACGACACAAAAACATCACTTTATTTTTGTGTTTTTGAGTGTATCTGTGTGCATTTAGTAGTCGGTGTTTATTTAAAACCCTGTCGGGTCTAAGATTACAACTGGCCTGTTTTAATCTGTCTGAAGATTTGAAATACAGTCAGTGTTCAGCTAAAGGCTTCAACTTAACATTTGAACCCTGAACCTATTTTTTGTGTGTGACTTTATGTTTGCTTTAGTATGCTTGTGTGTGCGTATGGCCGTCTGTTGTAAATTCAAGCTGATGACCATGAAGTCCATGATGCAAAAACCCATAATCCTTTGCTGCCTAACGGAGCACAGGTTGAGTAGAGTCTATACAAATACCCAATCACAGACACATTGATACACAAGCTGTGCTAAATTTACCGGTATGGGTCGATGGAGTGGAGGGTAGATAACAAAATATGCACAGAGCTGGTCAATACGGAGAGAAAATAGAGACCAGGAGAGAGAGAGAGAAAGAAATGGAAAACCTCCTTTATCTCTTGCAACCATCCGACTCTTGCTACCAAAGTACACTTGTGAGCTACTATTAACCAAAATGCAATGTAACTTCCCCAAAACGTTTACAGAAGCTTTTTTTTACAAGTAATGACATATTAAGTTTACTACTGAAAACATACTTGGGTGATTCTCGCAAAATTAGACTTATGAGGTATCATGAAACATTTTGATAAAAAAGTAAATGCAAAGTAAGAGTATCAAAATAATAAGCATACAGTTACAAACATCTCTTCATGTACTATTTTGCACATGATTTCAAATGACATCATACAAACCAATTTTGTTTTTTTCCACATTTAAGGGGAACATTTTCATTACCGCAACGTGTCCATGACTGGATTTGGGTTCTTTGACATGGAAATATTTATAATTAAAAATCTAAAAAATAAAAAGCTTCAGTGCATGTTATACTATAAACATTTACAGTAAAGAAACATGTGGAATTCGGTGATCGTTGGTAAATGTCCAAGAAAAATTCTCTCATCCTCCGCAACTATTTTCAATCATTCTTTAAGCCCTCAAGGAACTAACATTTTCAAAAATTTACTGTGACACTCAAGATGGCTACCAGATAAGCAGTTCTTATTTTTTCGCTCCAGATAAAAGTTTAAATTTTGTTTGTCAAAGTACCTAGACAACTTTTTAGTACTCATTACCGAAACATGAGTTTTTAAATGCATATATTTAATGTAATATCATGTTCCGGTAATGATAATTTTTGATAATGATAATATAAAAAATGTAAATAATTCTATAGGAAATATTTTTTAAATACTCTAAAAATAATGGTTATAGTAAATTCAGACCTTAATCTTATACGTGCAAAAAAATCTGATGCTAGACACCTTTTAAGTCTGAATTTCGTGAGAATCACCCACTTATATGGACACTAGGTATGGTTTTACAGCATGATGTGTGATGGTGTTTGTTTATATTGGCAGTATGTAAATCTATGGCTTCAAACACACAACCCTTTTCTCTCTCACCATATACTTTACATTTGTGTTTTATTGGCCTGCACGGATACCAATATCATGTAAACTAACATAGCTTTCTACAATATTTACAAATTCAACCTTATTTTTACTAAGACAGGAGCTGAACAAATTACATAAATGCTTTTGCAACCAATGTACATTAAAATCTGTCTGCTCATCTTTTCTGATTGAAGCCTATAGATTATATCACAGTTCCTTATTTAGGAAAGTTGCACCAGTCGGCGCCATGTTTGCAGAGCCTCTGGCTAGTTATTTCAGTCATGCAAGACTGAAGTCGTATCTAATTGAATGGGGAAAGACAGACACTCTAAAATTGCATTCTAAAATTACAATTAAATTACATATTTCTGACCAACTATTAAAGTTGACATCAGCTGTAAAATTACTTTTGTTGCTTAAGCTCAAACTGTGCTAATAATACACCTCTTTCGAAGTTGTTAAAGTTACCCTGCATCAGTGCAGGTTGGCAAAACAAGACTCTGTACATAGCCCCTCCCCCAGAGAATCGTCAGTCTTTATGGTGATTGGTTCTTTTTACTGGAAGGCAGGACTTCTGTTGTCAAAGAGGGATTGCATTTTCCCATCCATTCGTATTACGTAGGGGTGTAAGAAAATACAGATACATGTGAGTATTGTGATATTTTGTTTGGCAACACTATATTGGTTCTAAAAAAAATTGGTTCGTTTAAAGTTTGCACCTCGACCACTAGTTAGAAGCATATGCACATTGCCACAATTTTTTGGCTACGGTTTGTATGTGGTGGTGTGTTCATGTATCGTATCACAAGATTCTTGCCGATACAAAGCCCTAGTATTACGTTAGGGTTGTCACAATGATTAAATAATAGGGTTCTCAATAACCCTAAAATTATATCCTTTTAAATTCTCAAAATAGGAAATATTCCAATATACCACCTTGCTTTACAGTACCGAAAAGTATATGAAAATATTGCATATCAATCCATGTATCATATCACAAGATTCTTGCTGATACACAGCCCTAGTATTACGTTAGGGTTGTCACAATGATTGTCCTCATCACAATCATTTCAGATCACCGCAATGATTGCATATCTCTCTAAAAAACGCAAGGGGGAGCTGCAGCGCCTGTATAAATGAGACAGTATCTGATGGCGCTCCTTAACTGACAGTGTAACGCAATTCATTGTAATGCCATTCAATACAGTGGAAAAAAACACAACTTTGATAGTAGTATGCAGGAGAAACATACACTTCCAAAAAAGCTATTCCAAATTTAGGGAAGTCAAGGATGCTATTCTTAAGGATCTGTAAGAAATTGATATTTTTGCAGCCACTACAGACATGTGGTCCAATACTAATATGACCTTAGCAGGATTGGCTACTATGTTAAGGCCTGTTCTTGTATAGTCCATTTATTTTGACTTCATTTTTATTTTGTTATTTTATTTTCAGATACTTTATTGTGTTTATTTCTGATGAAGAATTTTCAGTTTTTTAAAGATATATTTATTTAACTGCCTTGCAAAAGATTGACTGCCTTGCAAAAGATTTAAATAATTACAACGTGTGAAAATGATTTAATGAACAAACAGAAAATTTTTTGGAGAATTAAATTTCAAAGCAATAAAACAGATTAATTTTAATACAATTAATCATCATAATCGCCAAAGCCCTAAAACAGCCAATTAATCGCCACAATTTATTAGACAATTAACCGTCAGCCAAATTTCATAACGGTGACAGCCCTATATTGCGTGGCCTTACGAAATGCTTAATTCTGATTGGCCAGTGTCGAAATTCGGCATTCTCAGGTTTGTTATTTCCAGACAACAGCCACTTAAAATTGGTAACACTTCCTTGTACCGCAAGTCTGTATGCATATTTAATAGGGGTGTCATGATTCTCCAAATCCTCAGTTCGATTACATTTTCGATTCTAATGCCACGGTTCAATTCGATTCTCACTTTTTTTAATACAAAAAATGCTATGCCATTATTATTTATTCAAATCACTAGGTAGTGATCCTGTTTTTGATATGCATCAAGGAGTTACCCCTCAATACATCCCTCGTGCTTAAAATATAAATCTCTGAGTTTTTTCCCCGCTTGGCAAGCCGACCGGACGTGACATGGGGGCGTGGCAGCATCGACAATCCCATTTTTTTATTCGAAGTCAGAGGATGTGACTTAATTTCGATCGATTTCGATTTAAAATCGGAATCGTGACACCCTTAATATTTAAAAACATAAATGAGATTTTATTTACAAATCATTACACCATATGCATGTTCGACTTTGAACTTGTCTGAACGCATCTTGGCTTAAAGTCGCTAGAAAACATTTTCTGCTTGTGGAAGGTTATCATTTCTTTCAAATAAATTAATAAATCAATATTTTGTGTCTATATATTTAATCGTAACTGATCGCTAATAAATCCCTGCAGGTCCAGGGTAATACAAAACTATCACCTTGATCACCCTGTCAGGATTGATCCTGTGATATATATCAATATTTACATCTATTGACAATTCAAAGGACAGAGGATACTGGTAATGACACAAGGGGAACAACCACTTCTACAAACCATCCAAACAAGTCACAGTCATTGGCTAATAGAAAAATGGTATCGGTCCGTTACCATCACTTGATATAATCACTACGTTTCCAATATTGTGTCATTTCAAGACATTTCCAACTATTTTGGAGATACATCATTATTTATAAATATACACCCATAAAAACATGTACAAACAAACACACGCGCACGCACGCACGCACACACACACACACTGACCAGACCTACCAGCACTAGAGCTCTCCAAATCCATCGCTGTCTGCTACCTGGACCTGTGAGACAATCTCTGTCCTTGTCTGTCTTGTCTCCCTTTCTCTCTCTCTCTGTAGGTGCTGTACATTTCAGAAAGCCTAACCATATTCACAAACACACACACACACACACACACACACACTCAGTATGGTGTTTAATTCTGATGAATCTGATTTTTTGGCACACTGAAAATGTCCCTGCAGTGTCAACACAAGCATCTGCTTGAATATCGCCACCATGCACAACACACACACTCGACCTACGCCTAACACACACGCCGGCGTCTCCCCTTGATGTTTTCCTCGCTCCGAATCTTCACTAGCACGCTTTCCACCGCGCATATGAATGAGACACTGCCGAAAGGAAAGCGACGAACATCAACACAAAACAGATGACACATCAAACACACACAAGTACACACAGATCAAACTCACTCAAACGGCCAAGGAAAGATCAAACTTTGCTTTGCGAACACAAGCATTATCATCTCAAAGCCATGAGAGAAGACAAGAGAGAACCTTAAGAGACAGATAAACACACAGGGCGATCCTTCAGAGAGAGATCTGGGTCTTATTAAGGAAACACAAGGACTGCTATGTGATAGCAGTACTTTAATTTTCGATTGAATAAGTGCATCATCAGGGTACTTAAAGTATTTTTGGTAATTTCAGTGTGAACACACGAGTACTTACACTATTTATACTACAAAATGGCAGGAAATAGGTGCAACAAGGGTGCGATTTGGGACGCACATTTGGATTAAGTGTGTATCTAAACTGTGGTTCTCTTGCACTGAATGCACTGCTAATATTAGGTATTATTTTCTGTGGTTGCTTTCAATATTCAATTCAATTCAATTTTATTTGTATAGCGCTTTTCACAATAGTTAATTGTTTCAAAGCAGCTTTACATTAATAGAAGCAGTAAAAGCACAGAAAAACGACAGATAGCACAACATAATATACGATAGCATAAGCAGTCAAATTTGCTGCGGCTATGACTCGACATTATAAGCGAGCGTATTTCTAATGTAACGTCTAGAAGAGGAAGCTAAGTTAAGCCCAAGAAGGCTGCCTCCCCGGGGTAAAAAAAACCCCGGCCTGTTTAGCCGAGGAAATAAAAAAAAGTCCTAGGAGGGAAAAACCCTTGGGAGATATATATGTATATACACACATATAAACGGATAAGGAGATTAAGCGGAGTAAAGTAAATATCATTATTACTTTACATTTAGAGCTGCAATATTGAAACTACCAAAGCACTGTAAAATGACCATATCGCAATATGCATATAACAATGGTTTGCAATAACTGAATGATTTTGAAACTTTAAAAAAGTTACCTATAGTCAAAGATTTATAGTCAAAAGTTAGTAGAGAGACTGGTGAGACAAGGAGAGTGATGCTTTCTTTATCCCAGAAAAAACTTAAAACATGTATGTTGGTCATACAGTAGGGCTGGGTATCAATTTTAAATGTTCTAGATCGATTAGATTTCGATTTTGCAAGCTATCAAGTCGGTTCAATTTTTATTCTCGATTCAATTTCAGTTCTCGGGTCAATTTTTATACTCGATTCTCGATTGAACTCAATGAATATAGATTATCAAGAATATTATATTATTATATTATATTAGAAGACTAAAAATAGACAAAATGAATGAATGACAGGCTCGCCTCTCACTCCTTGGTAACATCGCGCAAGGCAAAAAAGAGGGTGACATCTAATGGAGAAGATTAGTAATTAGATTAAGGTTAATCTTGCGTTCAATATTTGCCGAAAGAAATATGGAAAAATTTCGATTTGTGGCCTTTGAGAATCGATTTTGAATCAACAAGGTTAAAAAAAAGAAAAAAAAAAGAAAAATTAATAGAAAAATCATTTTTTTTTGCCCAGCCCTATTATACAGTATAATTTGATTTTTAATTTGACTTTACAGACTTATAGTCCCCGTAAACTTGAATTAGCGATCGACAGTGTTGTGACATATTTTCAGGTGATAAAGAATATAAGACATTGAAAATAGTGTGCGTAGCGTGTGTTTTCCACTGTGCTTTGATTGGATATAAAAAAGTAGGAATTTCATTCAGAAATGGAACATTTGGAAGGGGCGGAGTTAACGGATGCTCTCGCCCAAGCCGTCTAGCTGATGTCATCAGAGAATGATTGGCACACAAGAAAAGATTTTGATTAAAGTTTATGATGGCACATGAATAAAAAAAATGACTTGCACAGATTAATTCTTTATAATAAACACTACAATATTACATTAAAAATAAGAATTGCCTGTTTTGACTTCATTGGGACTTTAAAGCATTATAGAATAGCATATGCACACCACATTTTGTAACAAGTTATCACAGTTCCTCAATATCATGCAGTCCTATTTACATTACACAATTTCTCATAGTAGGCTGCAATGATGCAAACACTTCGGGTATATGAATGTAATGTTTTTGTCACGTCAACAACAAGCACATTTACAGAATCACCTTTTTCTCCATTTTCCTAACTCATCCCATTTCAGGGATAAAGGGCTCGTCTTACTGGGCCTAACTCCCCAGAAACAGACATTTGTGTGTGTGTGTGTGTGTGTGTGTGTGTGTGTGTGTGTGTGTGTGTGTGTGTGTGTGTGTGTGTGTGTGTGTGTGTGTGTGTGTGTGTGTGTGTGTGTGTGTGTGTGTGTGTGTGTGTGTGTGTGTGTGTGTGTGTGTGTGTGTGTGTGTGTGTGTGAGAGAGAGAGAGAGGGAGAGCAAAGAGGTTATCATACTCCCTTGAGGGGTGTGGGTGTTTGTACTTTAGTGTAGAGGTCACCCTACTTTCACAGATTGTGTGTCTGTGTGATGTACCTCACTTTGGAGCGGACAACGTCAGCAGCAAAAAACCCTCAGGGATGTCTGGTCTACTACTGTAGTAAACTATACATTACACAATCTGATGAAACAAATCTATGAAACAAATAAGAAAATATTGATACACATGCGTTTTGGGACATTTTGAAACTGTATCGATTCTCAAAATGCAATATAGATTTTTTTATCATACAAGATTCAAGGCAGAGTAGGGCTGGGTAAAAATATCGATTCATCAATGCATTGCAATTATTTCTTTCTCGATTCAAGATCGATTCATCAAATCCTATGAATCGATTCAGCCCCCCGGCCAGTGGCGGCGCTGTGGGCAACACTCTAGTGAGAGCATTCAGCGTTGTACAAGACGCGCTTTATCAAAACAGAAAGATCAAAGATGGCAAACAGCAGCACTTCTTTCAAGCCTGCACCATCAACGTGATCAAACCTTAGTAATACTACACAATTATTTAAAAATATACTCGGGTACTTAATTGCTTGTGCATCGACTTATTACCGAATCGATACCGAAGCAAGGAAATCAATATCGAATCGAATTGAACCGAAGCCTCAAGAATCGAAATCGAATTGAATTGTGAAATTCCTAACAATACCCAGCCCTAAGGCAGAGTTTTACATCCTGGCTGCTAGATAGCAGTCTTCTTATCTCTAAACTTCAAAGGGTGACGGGAAGTACCTGCTAAGGTTTGCATTTAGTGGTGTGTTCTCGATGACAACTTTCCTAAAAGTATATCCTATTCAGGGTTTCCCGCAGCACTTTGCAGTTCGGGCGGACCTCCTAGGCTGGGAAACCCTACCGCCTTAACTAGGTCGTCAAAAAAAGTTTGCTGCACAAAAGGCCTTCAAGTGCATCTGGGAGAATAGCACGTGCTTCACATGGCCAAATGAGAGAAAGACGTGGTCTGTCACTGTCTGGAGGATAACTAGTAGCCAGTTGATGAAAAATCTTGGAGAATAGCGTGGACGCGCTTCACACCGCGAGTGTGCACGCTCGCCACACGGCCGAAATAGTCCGTCAACTGTCGGGAAAATAGCCAGTTGATAAAACACGTGTCTGTGAGAACTGTAGTGGACTTATGTTTTGGGTTTATTTAAGCCTGTTATTGTATTAGTCTATAGTTCTTGCAGATTTAAAGTAAGTTAGCTGGTGATTTTTGTTGTTTGAGCAACCTGCTAGCTCTTTGCGCTATCTATCATTGTTCGCCAGTTGTTCTACAAATCTGCTTCAGTTTGTGTTTATTAACCCTTTAGTTTCACTTCATCACGCAGCTATTTTCGTTAGAGGTATCTGTTAAAAACATTTAATTCATTAATAATCTAGTATGTGTTCATTTTCTGTCATAGTGTTTTAAATTAAAATATCTTCATTTTCATCATGGCGCGTATGCCCAGCCCCTTTGATTGCCACACCCCTGGCCACAGCTCACCCACCCAACCCTACCACCTTAACTAACAAATTTTCTGTGGGAAACCCTGCTATTCTATTCCCAAATGAGAAATGTCTCAAAACATCGCCTTACTTACAGTATCACAACCAAACGTATTGTGATATGTATCGTATATCTAGATTCTTGCTGATACACAAATTACCTATATATTTTTTAAACACTACAATAAACAGCACTCAAAACATCACAAACATCAACCTAAACAAAGACACAAACAAACTAAAATAGCACTCAGAATAACATCAAACACTACATAAACTAAACAATGTCACAAGTTTCAAACAGCAAACAAAACACCTAAACAATCTAGCAAATGCCGAATGAAAACAAAACTTAACACACCCAAAAACAATCTCAGCATTAAGCATGAATCAAAACAGCACTGAAAACAGAATCAAGGGCCCATAAACACAAAAAGTTTGTACAGTAAGTTGCAAACTAAACAATCACAAAAACAAACCAAGTTTTAACCATCAAACTAAACTACAACAAACCAATATCGCAAAACCCCAAAATAAACCACATGTGAGTCACAGGAAGAGCTTGCCTGAGCATCAGCTGTTAGTTGTTTATGTTTATTGAAAGAATAGGCCTCAAAAATCTCTTCACTACAGAAAACTCTCACAACCTCCTCAAAAAACAACCCTACCTAAAGCCATTTCTTTTTTATGGTATTTCATGCATTGTTTTCCTTTTTTATATACATTTTTAAATCATTGTCGCTTGGGGTTAGATTTGGGTTAAAATGTCATTTTACAGGTATGTATTGGTTTTTAAATATTTTTCTTACGATTTTTTTTACTATTTTCGCTTGGGGTTGGGATTAGAGTTGGGGTTTGGATGTCTGAAATGTAACAAAGTCGTTCTAACCCCAACCCCAAGCGAGAATGGTAAAAAAAATAGAAAAAAACTATAAGAAAACCATACATAAAATGGCACGAAAAAGGAACTCGTGCTATGGACATTTCGAAAAAGATATGTGTGCTCAGCTCAATGACATAAAAAAGCTGGCACATGCCAGTCCACCTGCAGTGAGGCTTTTTGGCACTGATGCCAATACCTCAACTGAATCTAACATGAGTCACAACTACACTGTCCTGGGATCGTGGGAAAAATAGACTGCAATGCCAATGATCATCGGAACCCTGGAAAACTATGATACTAAAAAGTATGTACTGTATTTTCCAGTAAGATTTAATTGGTTCCCATCTGCCACATAAAATGCCACCAATAGAACCCAACAATTTACCAATAGAGATCCACACAGAGACCATTTTAGAGTCCATTTAACCCAATACAATTACCATTATAACCATTAAATCTCTTAGAACGTGTAGTTTATATTGCTAATTTTCAGTAGAAATGTTAATAGCTTAGCATTATACTTTTTGGTGCCTTATAGATCAGTGAAAATGACATACGGACATACATTGCAGCAAAACATTAGCAGAATAGCGTTTCAAGTTATATAGACATGGGTCTGTAGGTCCGGTACTTACCCGCAGGCATTTCTTCACCCGGTTCCGTCCAACCCGATGTGTCAGATCAGCGTGGGTGAGAGTTTGGCTTCGACATATGGACCACAACACGGCTGGATCACACATACACAGACAATCACCGGATTAAACGAATCCGATCAAATTCCGTTAACGACATCGAGTTTAAACTAACAGTTCTAAACACAGACGGTCATACACACACATAATCTGACGAGCATCTGTTTAAGGAATTGATGAAGTGGAAAAAGAGAGCTGTTTGTAAATACCTGTAGATGAAGATTACGCGCAACACATCCGCGTTTCCTGCTTCACACTCCGCGTGACGTCGAGACACGCCGACACGGAAGTGACAGTCGCGCGCCGGGGTGAGAGCACGCGCAGCGCGTGTCTGAAGCAGACGTGGAACAGGTAGAAAAAAAGAACATGTTTAAACATATTTTTATTACACTGATATGTTTTATTGCAGTGCTTTGTGTTTTTATATAAACAAAGGTATTATATCATATATCCCTTAGTTGTACTGTATAAACAAAGGGCTTAGTTAAGGTTAAGGGTAAAGGTAAAGAGTCAAATTCACAATAAATAGGTATGTTGCTAAAATGTTTTAAATGGTTAAATGCTAAAACTAGTTGTTCAGGTAGAAAGAGTTTGAAAAAAACTTATAAATGAGACCAAGATCATGTCTATGGGTTCAAGAATAACAAAATACTGGCCATTTGAAACTCGAAAATCATCACTTTATTTTGTCCTATGTTGAGATATTGACCTGAAACTTTCAGGATAAGCTGTTTGCCATATCCTCTACATTATTTCACTATATCTGAAAAGTCAGATATATAAAAAACAAACCACTAATTACACCACATAACACTCTTTATTCAGTCTATATATACAGACATCTACTACATGGCTATACGTCTGCTTCACATTCTTTGTCCATTCAAGCAGATTTTGGGGGTGGTAAACTCCTGTGGTCGTCATTCAAATTTATTAAAATTTCGTTCACTTGTAGTTTAGTAATTAAACTAAATGTCTTTACAATTTCAAGACTGTCTTTACTCAACTTCAGCAAAAACAACGATGATTTTACAAACAACAGACTTTGGCGAGCTCGCACGACCACTAGTTAAACATTTGAAAGGTGGTGACTGAAAATGAGAAGGTATCTATGGTTCTTCCGGTGGTGTTAACAATAAAAACTCAGAAATCTCGCCATCAACAAACCAACAGAAGCATTATTTTCCACAACACCGCGCGCGGCCTGAGGAAATCTTGAGTTTCGTTGAACTGAACCAAAAAGTCAGCGCGACAGAGGAGTTACCAACATACCTATTATAAAGTAAAGTGCCTTTGGTGTCCTCCTCACCCAGTTATCATGTACAAAATGCAAAAATATTTAAAATAAAGTTTTATTATAAATGACCAAACATTTACGCACATATAAATGCAACGATAACAAGTCTTTAAAAATGTGTTTTTCTCATTATTGATATTTTCTTTTGACTGGCTTTTTTACTCAGCTAGTGAATGTAAGATGTGTATAAAATATAAAAATAGGCCTACAGGTCTCCATTTTACCCATCTGAAATTGATGGGTGAATGTCCCTTTAAATAACAACTTATGAACTTATTGACCTTCCATCATTCATTCTGCCTTTTATCGGTGGAGTTTAAAACTTTAATGCACATAAAATAATTCTCGTCATATTGTGTTTGTAGTCGGATGTTGTCAAATTTAACATGTCAACCCTGTTATAGTGATAATATAAAAAATCTTAAAAAATTCTAAATAAAATATGTAAGGACTAATTGACGACGGGCCACTGAATTATAAGAAAATAACGCACACCCAAGGTGGTAATGCGGCAGGACGCGAAGCAGAGTGTGCATTATTTTCAAAAATTCAAAGGACCGGAGTCAACTACTCCTCTTATACCACGGTTACCATAAATATTGCTCTGGTGCCTATTTTTAAGACATTTGACAAGTTAGGTGTGCGGTTTACAGAAAAATAATCAACACCCATAGACCATTTCTCAGCCAATCAGAATGCAGCATTCAACAGACCCGTGGAATAAATATTTTAAAACATGGAACTGTCAGCTTCAACAGTGAATCACTTTGCTAACTGCAGGTACATAACTGTCCATTAAATGCTTTAGCCAAAAATTTCCACCCTGTCATCATCCACCTTCTCACAAAGCCTTACAGGTGTTTCGATGATGATAATTTGATATTTTACAAATCTTTTTCCTATGTAATTAAAGATTGCAATCAAAACAAAGTCCATATAATGGAGTCCATTGTCTGTTTGAAAATCCAGCCCCAACAATGTAAATATATAGACGTTTCAGCAGTAACAACATAAACAAGCGGCTGTTGTGGTCTGCACGTAACTTCCGGTAAACTCCGCTAATAATAAATAACCACAAAGTACTTTAAACGTAGTTTATTTATATAAAAAAAAAAATAAAAAACACATATTACCTAGGAAACCAAAACATGTTTTATTTTCGATGGGCATTTGTACAAGATATCAGTTTACCAACTAGTCAGACCATTAAAAAAACGAAACTGGAAGTAAAGTTTGGATCCAGACGTGTATCACGTGCGTCCGATGAAACCGTCTATAAGATTAAGCACGTCCTGTTCAGCTGACCTCAGTATACAGGTGGAAACAGCAGTTTGTAAGGGAAAGTATAACTTAAAGGAATAGTCTGGTCATTTTCAATATTAAAATTTGTTATTACCTTAACTAAGAACTGTTGATACATCCCTCTATCATCTGTGTGCGTGCATGTAAGCGCTGGAGCGCGCTGCGACACTTCGATAGCATTTAGCTTAGCCCCATTCATTCAATTGTCCCATTTAGAGATAAAGTTAGAAGTGACCAAACACATCAACGTTTTTCCTATTTAAGACAAGTAGTTATACGAGCAAGTTTGGTGGTACAAAATAAAACGTAGCGCTTTTCTAAGCGGATTTAAAAGAGGAACTATATTTTATGGCGTAATAGCACTTTTGGGAGTACTTCGACTCGCCTGAAAAGTGTGCTCCCCTTCTCACTCTCATAATGGGAGAGGGAGGGTGTTACTGCGCCGAGTCGAAGTACTCCCTAAAGTGCTATTACGCCATAAAATATAGTTCCTTTTTTAAATCCGCTTAGAAAAGTGCTACGTTTTATTTTGTACCACCAAACTTGCTCGTATAACTACTCGTCTTAAATAGGAAAAACGTTGATGTGTTTGGTCACTTCTAACTTTATCTCTAAATGGTACCATTGAATGAATGGGGCTAAGCTAAATGCTATCGAAGCGTCGCAGCGCGCTCCAGCTCTTACGTGCACGCACACAGATGATAGAGGGATGTATCAACAATTCTTAGTTAAGGTAATAACATATTTTAATATTGAAAATGAGTAGACTATTCCTTTAAGCTTCAACTCAATTTAATTTTTAAATTTAGTTTTTAAAAACTCCTCACTAGTCAAGAAAGTTCAAATTAATTGTAATTTCAAGTTGATTAAACTTAAGCGTAACAAAATATTCTATAATATATATCGTGACTGCTCTTCCAAGGGGTGCATATTCAAGATATTTGTTCAGTGTCATGTGTGTTGCTCTTGTTTTCAAAATATGTATTTGTTGGGTCATGTGAACAATGTGCATCACGTGTTTTGTCAAAATAAGTGCCTGCTGCACACGCGTCAAACCATTTATGATAAAAGAGACGGTCACGTTCACAAAATACATGCAAGACACTCACTTAACGTGATTATGCGAGTATCTGGCAAACGCGAGCGTCTCTTTTATATAAACCCTTTAGACGCGTCTGCATCAGGCTCTTATTTTGACAAGACACGTGATGCACATAGGATCACTCGACGCGCCCAACACACATTTTGAAATTACGAACCACACACATGATAAGCTACATACATGATGTGATGAACTTGCATTATGCGCCCTCAAAAAAAAAGAAGTCACCTGCCACCACTGGTCATAAAAAATATGCAGTTAAAACAACTTGGTTTTGCTATAGTAAATTCAACCTACTATTTTAAGTTTTGATTTAAACGAAGTTGACATAAAATATATGTTGATTTGATCAAAATGCTGCATTTCTACAGTGTAGGAAGGAGATATTGGGAACATAGCCTTTGTCCACTAGTATTCTGGATAAAGGCTGTATTCTTGTTGCTTTTATAATTAACTATTAATTATAATTTAATCAAGTTAAGTTTTGTGTGTAATTGGTTGATGTCTTAAACAAATGAGGGCCAGTTAGTATCGTTTGACATTCTGACAAAATATCTTTGTTCTTAGATTTTTATTTCTTTTTTGAAGAAAAAAAGTGCAACTATTGCATATTTTATTTGGCAATAAATGTTTTGGCAGTATGGCTAATTTCACTCATATAAAATATTTTTCGAGCATCGTCTGTTTGCAGTTAATTTGTAAAATGTTCTTGAGCTTGGCCAACTAACAGGTCTCATTATTACAAAAAATGTATTTTAATTTTCATTTAGATTGAAGTCCCAAAGGCACTTTGTGGTGATTTTGGCCCTAAAATATCATTAGCCTCGAATGATAACAACAGAAGCATTACTGAATATCTGACCTGATGAGCACCTAATGTCCTATTACATAAATCTGTCACTTTATTACAAACCGCATGCAGAATCCGATCATTTACAGTCACAATGTGATGCATATAATGTCTGCCTGTGTCAGACCTCCCTAACTGGATTATATTAGGATAATCTGAACCATTCCAGCTGCCTAAGCTATGATGGCCTCTGTTTGTGTGTTTGAGAGAGAGAGAGAGAGAGAGAGAGAGAGAGAGAGAGAGGGACCAAATACACAGTATTAAGATAAAGACCTTTGCTTCACAGGAATTATGTGTGATTAATCTCTATTTTATCCAAGCATCTGCTAAAACAGACACACGCATGTACACAATTCTGTGTAACTTTATAGTGTATCATGGCTGACATGTTTAACATTTCAATTTTTAAAATGTTTAAAATTCCTACTTTCATATTGGATTGGGATGGCACTGGCATTCCACAATGGAGTCGACAGACATGAAAACACAACATGCATAATAATTACTGAAATGCTGGCCGAATAATCCTATTTCTTCTGTAATCTCCATCAAACCTTATTCACACACCAACACACACATTTTCTGCCTCATTGATTCTGGTGGTTGAATGAAGCATGAACAGTTTGTTCAGTTTGATTGATTGAGCTTAATGTTTTAGCTGTATGTGCATGGGAAGCTGGAACTGTCATTCAATAAAGTGCTGCTGTTAACTGATTACTGCACTCGATAATCTCAAGCGGTGTACTAAAACTATTTTTAGCAACATTTTTCCAATTTTTGTATATGTGTTTTTCTTTTAATTACTGTACTACTATCACTTTAGCTTTTATGACCTCATATTATTTTGAGAGTCGATTCAGTTTATGATGCATGGTTTTTAAAGGAGATCTCATCTGTGCAGATGTTTTATGGATATTTTATAGTACAAACTACAGTTCTGTTGTCATTTACTCATCCTCATGTTGTTCCAAACCAGATGACAGACAGCCTCCCGTTACTTTCTCATTCACTCTCACTGTAGGCTATGTAAAAACAGCTGTAACAAGTTTCTCCTCTTATTTTCTGTGCAAAGAAAAGATTTTTTATTGAACTGTCCCTTTAAGGGACATATTATGCAAAATCCACTAGTATTTGGACATAGATGTGTTGCAAACACAACAACAATGAAAAAAATCCACTCCTTTAATCCCCATTAAACCAAAGCAGTCTCATTATGGGGTGCTTCTTAAAGGTGCAGTGTGTAAATTTTAGCAGCATGTAGTGGCGAGGTGCTGGTTAATTGCAACCAATGGCTCAGTCTACTGCTTACCACTCATTTTTTAATCACATAGTGAAGCTACGGTAGCCCCTTCGGACAAATATGTGATCGGAAACAACTTAGTAAAAAAGTTTGTCCATTAAAGGTTTCTGTAGAAACATGGCGGCACAAAATGGCGACTTCCATGTAAGGGGACCCTCAGTGTATGTAGATAAAAACGTCTCATTCTAAGGTAATAAAAACATAACGGGTCATTATGAAAGGTCTTTATACACCACTGATAATATAGTTTTGTATATTATTTTGCATTTCTGTCAAGAGATCCTTCTAAAAATTACACACTGCACCTTTAATTCTAATTTGTGCATTCTCTTTTCCTTTCCTCGCGTCTTAACTCCACCCTCCTAGGATGCAACAAGGAAGGTTGCGAGGGCGACAAAGCATTAAAGAGGACATTTCACAAGATGTCAAATAAATCTTTGGTGTCCCCAGAGTGCATATGTGAAGTTTTAGATCAAAATACCCCACAGATCATTTATTATAGCATGTTAAAACTGCCACTTTGTAGGTGCGAACAAAAATGATTTTGCATAGGATACACTTATGGCCATGTCCCAAATGGTACAGAGTCCACACATTGATGACATCATGTAGTGCAGACCTTAGGGAGTACAGGAGTCGTATTTTGGGATGGACTCAAGCGTCACGCCGAAAATACGAAGAAAAGTTGCCCATCAGTGTGAACTCCTCCCATCTGTCATCTAATTGCTCTTTCGCAAAGACTTCTTGGTTGGTAAAGTGTATGGAGCCTGCAGCAGTGCGGGCTTCGCCGAAGACCGCATCAAGGGTGCAAAGGGAGCGCTTATAAGCACACTTGAATTTACTTGCTTCATTCGCGCGTGAAATTCTAGTCATTCGAGACATTCAGGTGGAAATTCGCGTCATGGGAGGGGCTTCTGAGACTCCGCTGAGACTCCGCTCACTTCCTGTAATCAAGTCACTACTATAAAAAGGTCCTGATTGGTTAACGCGGCACGGAAATCCACCAAAGTTTCTATTTTTTAACTCGTGCGTTTCCCGCGGCAACGCTAAATTCACGCGGAACGCGCCAACCACGCCGAAGGATGCCTAATCGCGTCTTTGCATTGACTTAACATGTGAACTTGCCATGTGTACTTGCCACCTCTATCGCGTCTGGTGTGAACCCTGCATAAGAGAACATGCACAATTTAAGGCCACAAGACCGAAAGTCTACATGAAGTGTGTCATTTGGGACAGGGCCCCGCTCATGACTCCTCAGGAAGCCTACTAACTCCTTGCCTCCTCACGGTGCATTTAAAAGAATTGAGATGTCCTTCCAGATGGCAAAGCTCGATCTGTTTCCGGGTCGTAGGATGTATAGGACATAGGACTGAGGAAGCATATTAAGAAGGACCCATTGTCTTGTTAATGTGACATCACACTGATAAAGCCCCTCCCACGTTTTTGTTCACACCCAAATAGGGGCATTTTGGACATGCTATAACAAATGATCTGTGGGGCATTTTGGACTTTTATAACTGTAACTGATTACTTATCTTAAACAATCATAAATAATCACAAAATTGTATTATGTTTAGAGAAATTTTAAAAGATTTAGTTCTCAAGTTAAGCCAGATACACCATCTAAGATTTTTCCACAAGCTTCACACAGAGCTTAAGATCAAAACCGACGCATTGAACAACTGGATGTGTGTGAGAGAGAAAAAGAGACTGTTAGATTTTTCTTGACTCCTGGGGTGCTTTGACATTTTTCACAAGCTCATAACATTTTGGGCGTCTGTTTGGTGTTTAGACAAAATCAATGTATTGATGCATTACACAAACTAAAGAAACATGAGGTTCTGCTGATTGAGAGTATACTCTTTCAAATCCCCAAAATAGGTAAAACAAAATATTTTGCTGAGCTCCTTTACATTATTTAGCCAAAAAAGTTTAAAAAGAGCTTAATGCTGCAAATTGTGATGCTCATTTTTACCTGTTCAACATTATTTAAAATTTGCCCTGCTTGGATTATGTTATACAATGTTGATACAGTCTGTTCACATTTATGTTCCTTGCTGAGGCTTAGAAAATGCTTATGGAAGTATTAACAGCTCCGAGGGGAGGAAGCAGACAGTGTACAGAAGTCAAGAGCTAAATATAGCCCTTCACTATCAAGAATGATAGCCTACCAAGATGAATGCAAGATAAACAAGACCTGACAGATAAATCCTAGGTACTATTGATATTGGGTCTTGTTAACATGAAACCTGACCTCAGTGCAGCCTGGAGAGGGAGGAAAGCCCAAGCTGATGAGCAGTCAAGCAGTTGGATTTCCCCCCATAGAAGGGTGATGTGTG
The DNA here is from genome assembly GCF_027580225.2 of Misgurnus anguillicaudatus. Classification (NCBI taxonomy): domain Eukaryota; kingdom Metazoa; phylum Chordata; class Actinopteri; order Cypriniformes; family Cobitidae; genus Misgurnus; species Misgurnus anguillicaudatus. Next base: position 41,964,637 of record NC_073338.2, on the reverse strand, counting down.
TAACTGAATAACATTAATTTAGCAGCAATATGAGAGGCCGTTCGTTTGGATAATGATCCTGAAGGTCTGGAACTCATGTTCAGTTCTTCATTTTTATTTCATATTTTGTGTTTCTCTCACTTGCTTAACATACAGTACACTCTAAAAATGGCTGGGTTATTTTTAACCCATAATAGGTAAATATTGGACAGAACACGTGCTGGGTTAAACATTACCTCATGCTGGGTAAAAAATAACAATGTTATTATGCAACCATGGGGTATAATAACCCAGCAGTTGGGTTAAAACAACCCAGCATTGGTTCAATTTTAACCCAGCGGTGTGTTCTGTCCAATATTTACCCATTATGGGTCAAAATTAACCCAGACATTTTTAGAGTGTACTAGCTGAATATTTGTAAAAAATCTGTAAAAATAGTGCACAATGTACTTTTTAATATAATATTTTTAATATAATACATTTTTCTGTATTGATTTTTACAAATATACCAAAATACCTGTATTTTGCACTTCATAGGGTTAACGGAAATGTCCGAAAAAATTAATGGATAATGTCCGGATAGTGGAATTGGTATGTGGAATTTACAATGAAAAAAGTAAAGTTCGGTCTCTAGAATGTTTCCATATTTCAAGAATGAAATAAAGTTTACTGAAGTATTTTTAGTCAACTTTTAGAAATTGATATAGTTTTAAAGATAATGTATGGATAACACTATTAAAAACAATTGCAGATTTTGTAAAAAAAAAAAAAGTAACAAAGGTGCACTGTAAAAAATATGTAGCATGAAGTTAAAAAACTTGGTTTTGCAAGTCAATTCAACCTTATATTTAACTGTATTAAGTTGACTTATAAAAACAAGTTGAAATTGTTTAACTTATTTTTTTTAAGTTAAAGTAATAAGAATTATGTTGATTTGTACAGTGTGCATTTAAATAAAATAATCTGAAATGCTTCTATTTCAAAAGTAGTTTCTGTGAATAAAAAGTAATCAAGATGGCATAGAGAACATGTTGGTCTTTTTATTTTAATGTTTTTATTTTGCTTTAAAGACATAATTTTAACAAAATAATATAATATATAATAAAATAAACTGGTGTAATTTATCTGTAGGTGTTTTTAGAGTTTTCTGTAACATGCAAGTGCAATAAATGTAAAGGAATATCACATTTGTCCATATGTAAATGTAGTGTATTTGCTGCATGCTTTTGTTTGTGAAGTTGACACTAGTGGCACTAAATTGTAAAAATAATGTGTTTAAACAGGTGCAAACTTGTCTGGGATGTTCGAGATCTGGGACAGAACATAGAGTTCATCCTTGAGAACATATTGATAGTTTCCAGTAAAGGTAATTCTTGCATCAATTTTATTACTTAAGATTTTGCCGTTTATTAACCCTTTACCTGGCAAAGCCCTTTTGAGTGGGGGGTTTAAAAGGTGATGTACCCCTTCAAATTTATATAACTCTGGCATTTTTATGTATTTATGTATTTTATGTATCACAGATGGGTATTTCTCATGAAATTCAGATTTAGAAGGTGTCCAGCATCAGAATTAATTTTTTTTTTTTTTGCACATATAAGATTAAGGTCTGAACTTACTATAACCATTATTTTCAGAGGATTTAATAAATATTTCCTATATAATTATTTAAATTTTTTAGATTATCATTATGAAAAATTATCATTACCGCAACATGATATTACATTAAATATATGTATTTACAAACTCATGTTTCGGTAATGAGAACTAAAAAGTTTTCTAGGTATTATATGACAAACAAAATTTCAACTTTTATCTGAAGAGAAAAAATAAGAACTGCCTACCTGGTAGCCATCTTGAGTGTCACAATCAATTATGTCCTTTCCAACAAGTTTTTTTAAATGTTAGTTCATTGAGGGCTTAAACGATGATTTAAAATTGTTGTGGAGTATAAGAAAATTGGTCTTGGACACATTTATATTCCTTATTATTGTCTCTACATTTATCAATGATCACCAAATACCACATGTTTCTTTACTGTAAATGTTTATAGTATAACACGCACTGAAGCTTTTTATTTTTTTAATTTTTAAATTATAAATATTTCCATGTCAAAGAACCCAAATCCAGTCATTGACACGTTGCGGTAATGAAAATGTTCTCCTTAAATGTGGAAAAAAAACAAAATTTTTTGTATGATGTCATTTGAAATCATGTGCAAAATAGTACATGAAGAGATGTTCGTAACTGTATGCTTCTTATTTTGATAGCATTTACTTTTATTATCAAAATGTCACCTCATAAGTCACCTCATAAGTGGTCACTATTGGTTAGAGAGTGAGGAGCTGTAGTTTATTAGCATTTAAAGGTACGCTTTTTGCTCCCAACCAAATAGGGGCATAAATAATAGGGGCAGATAATCTGTGAAGTATTTTGACCTGAAACTTTACAGCCACATTTTAGGCACACATCTTGTAAAAATGGACTTAATATTCGCAAAATATGCTTGAAAAACTTGCCTATAAAAATGTTTAATTGCATGTAATATCTGCATGTGTCTTTTTAGCTTTAGCTGTCTATCAAGTATTTCTATTTTTGTTCAAGTGCTGACTACCAAAAAGAACAGATCTCATATAGAGGCATTTTATTATTTATAGTTTCGTTAAGTGTTTTCTCTCGTACTGAGAAAGAGCCACTCTCGCTTTCTCTCTCACAGATGTCTCTTAAAGGGAAGTTTAAAAAAGTAAAAAATTGCTAAATGAATGTTCACGACACAGGAATTATAAAAAGCAATAGAGAGACTATGAACCAGGTGAGAGAGATGCAGAAACAGGCATATATGTGTATTTAATTATCTGTGATTATTCTGCTCACTTCTTCCTACATGTCTCATAGTATCGGCAGCATGTGTGAAAGACGCTGGACTTGGGGGCCGAATTTTATGGATCACTCCCACGGTTCTGGAACCTAAAACATCAACAGCAGAATGGGCTGACAGGTGGCTGAGTCCAACACACACAAATGCACTACACACAAGCAAACACATGCGAGGACGCTATTGACAGCATGTTAGCAGAAACGTGGGTGAAATGATGGGATTTATGGGAATAACTCATAAAATAAGTTTTAAACATCTCCTTTTCTTTGTGTGTGTGCGTGCATGCGTGCGTGCATACGAACGACTGCTCTCTACTGCCTCCTGTCTTCTGTCTAGACAAGAAGCTCTTCACAAGGTTTCCAGCTAAATTAATCTGCTCTAGGAGTTTTATGTGCGTTTCTTTGTGTGTGTGCGTGCGTGTGTGTGTGTGTGTGTGTGTAGGGAGGGTAATCACAGAGACACAATGGCAACAGAGTGAATTAAACTATGACCAGTCATTTAATTTTAAACACCCCTACCATAATAAGCACAACTTAAGCACATAATAGACACGCAACTGGTCTTTCCAGGCAATTCTTCTATAATTACGCAAATGTGTCTGGCGAATAAACCGTCCTTCATGCTTATCTGAACCCAGACACTGTGTGTATAACAAAGCTTTTACTGCAGATGTGCTAATGTGTTTTCGTTGTCATTTCAATGGCATTTTAGGGGAGTTTTCCACATCACTGTGCTTTCAGTTTTGAGTGGGTGTGTCGAGGTGTGTGTGTGTATGCGTCTTTCTTCTTCTTGTCTTTTCGCTCACTTATTCACCAAATGGCATGGTTGGGGCAGAGAGAACAACAATGAGGCACAGAGAGAAAGGTGTATGCTTGTGTGCTGAGTCATATCACTGATGTCTTTGTTATTATCGAGCCATGATCCCAGACGATAATTGCTGTAATCGAGACGTTTTAGCACACACAGGTGTGTGAAGTGAATTTTAAAAGAGTGTGTTGTGTTTGGAATAATTTAGCAGTTGTTTTGGGATATAAGTGTCCCCAAAAATTAGCTTAAAAAACAAAAACCTTATACCTGGGGGATGAAGGCATCTCTTATACATTCACTCTAAAAGAAAAGGTGCTAAATAGCACTAAAAGTGCTGGCTCGTAATTAAAGGGAACCATTTTTAAACATAACCATTAAAATATAACTGTGATTTATCACATCAGAGTGCAGTTTTTAATGGAACATTGGTGAACATTCCCAGGAGTGGCTGGCCCACCAAAATTACCTCAAGAGCGCAGCGATGACCCATCCCGTAGATGGTAGTTTACTGGACCGAATGCGTCAAATAGAGCCGCCATCTTGAAACAGGGGAATCCCGCATCAGCGTCATTGTAGGCAATGATGTAACGGAAATAAAATAACCATAAATCGTCATGAATGCGATTTTCTTGGTTTTCTTTTGGTTAATTTCAACATTTCATCTAGTGTACATATCTATGGACCCATCCAAGAGGTCACAAAAGACCCCACAACAACATCCAAAGAACTGCAGGCCCTTATTTGCCCCAGTTAAGGTCAGTGTTCATGACTCCACCATAAGAAAGAGACTGGGCAAAAATGGCCTGCATGGCAGAGCTTCAAGACGAAAACTAAGCTGCTAAGTAAGGGATAATGTAGAGGCAGCCGGTAGTTATCGGGAAATAAGCCCCGACAGTGTGATCAGGACCCTACGCGAAGCGGAGGGTCTTGTATCACACTGAAGGGGCTTATTTACCCGATAACTACTGGCTGCCTCTACATTATCCCGCTTATTACACGGCTACTTGTCACATAAGAAAAAAAACTGGACATGAATATGAATTTGAAACATTTTATTGGCATATTTGTTTTAAATTTACATTTTTATCCTTCTGCGAAACTTTGCACAGATGCATAAAATGATCGTAATACCTTATTAAGATCCTCTGCTTCATACTTGTATGTCTCAATTTTTTTCTCTTTTAGCCAGTCTTTGAGAAGTTTTAATGCCCATTCTGTATTTTTTGAGTGTTGGCTTCGTAGCTGTCATGCTCTATTTTGTCAAGTTCAGTCTCAGTAAGCTCTCTGTGTCTTGTCGTTGTTCTTTCTTCTATCCACAAAATTTTCCATTCTTAATTGTGGTTGTCCAGTGTTCTTTGTTGGCGCGCAGGGATTTAAAACATACAAGTAGTACCGGCTATGCGTTATTACTTTGGAGCGGTTATTATTTGAAAAGAACGAACCTGCAAATGTCTCAACTGACCAATCAGAATCAAGCATTCCAGAGAGCCGTGTAATAAAGAAAAATAACATAAAGGATTATCTCAGTTTCACCAGAAAACATCTTCATGATCCCCAAAACTTTTGGAAAAATACTCTGTGGACTGACGAGACAAAAGTTGAACTTTTTGGAAGGTGTGTCCCATTACGTCTGGTGTAAAAGTAACACAGGATTTTAGAAAAAAACACATCACCAACAGTAAAATATGATGGTGGTAGTGTGATGGTCTGGGGCTGTTTTGCTGCTTCAGGGCCTGGGAGACTTGCTGTGATAAATGGAAACATGAATTCTGCTGTCTACTAAAAAATCCAGAAGGACAATATTCGGCCATCTGTTCATGACCTCAAGCTAAAGCAAACTTGGGTTCTACAGCAGGACAATGATCCAAACACACCAGGAAGTCCACCTCTGAATGGCTGAAGAAAAACAAAATGAAGACTTTGGAGTGTCCTAGTCAAAGTCGTGACCTCAATCCTATATGCTGTGGCATGACCTTAAAAAGGCAGTTCGTGCTCGAAAGCCCTCCAATGTGGCTGAATTACAATAATTTTGCAAAGATTAGTGGACCAAAATTCCTCCACACACTGTTAAAAAAAATCAGTAGAAATTACAATGTTATTGCAGCTGGGTTGCCGGTAATTTACCGTAGATGTTATTTACTGGCAAGAATTTGTTCAAAGTTAAAAAAATTTTAAATATTAACACGTCTTTATCTTTACAGAACAAAGCTATACAATAACAGTCTCATGTAAAGCATACTGGGAACCAGAAATCATCATCAACCTTTTTCTGTTTTTTTGCTTCAGATTTTGTTTACCAGAATGTTTTGCTTGATGCCGTTTTTTTTTAGTTTTACTCTGTAAAGACAAAGACTTGTAAATGTTAAATGTTCATTTAACTTTGAACAAAATGTTGCCAGTAAATTACATAAATTTAAATCTACGGTAAGTCACCGGCAACCCAGCTGCAATTTCTACGGATTTTTTCACAGTGCAGCGCTGTAACAGACTCATTGCAAGTTATCGCAAACAATTGTTTAGGGGGCAAACACTTTTTCATACAGGGCCATGTGTGTTTGGATAAAAAAAAAAATTAAAAATTGCATGTTGTGTTTAGTTGTGTTATCTTCGATATTTTTTTCATGTATGACAAACATGCAAAAAAAATTCAAAATCAGGAAAGGGGCCAATACTTTTTTACACCACTGTATGTACCCTCAAAGGTACATGTCAGTACCTAAATGGTACATATTAGGACCGTTTTAAAAGGTACTGTCCCAGTGACAACTTTTGTACCTTTTATTCTGTGAATGCAATTTAGGTTAAACACAGCATAGGTTAAATTACAACTCAATGGGTTAGGATTTTTCCCTTTTTAAATAAGCATTTTTTTTTAGTGTAGCGAAAATATAAATATTTTTTCTGGGTTTGTTTTAGGGGTATGGGGTATAAAACATTATTAGTTCACAATAAAAAAACAATATTATTCAACACATCAATAAAGTAGAGGAAGCACAGTTTGAGAGAGAGAGAGAGAGAACAATTTGTTTCTTGCACCTCAACAGGATCATCTCAAATGTCACACTTTAATTGGAAACCGAACACACATATTGCATGAACACCACAATAGACAAGCAGACATGGAAACAGGTATACACACACACACCCCACACATACAGTACTCTCTTATAAACAATTGGTTGGTTCAAATATGAGCAGACCCAACCCATTAACCAGGGGTTCTCAAACTGGGTGCCACGAGATGAGAGCCCCAGTTAAACCTGTCATACATTTTCTTTGAAGGGGGACTGTAAGGTATGCACTGTACTCAAAGGGCGCATGCCGAAAATGTTTAAGAACCACTGCATTAACCTACAATACACCCTTAAAAATAAAAGTGCTTTTACGATGCCATAGAAAAAAACATTTTCTGTTTAAATGGTTATTTAAAGCACCTTTAACATCTGAAAAACCTTTCTGTTTTACAAAAGGTTCTTTAAAGTGATAAAAAGGTTCTTCTGTGGCCGGTTGCATAAAAATTTAAGACTAGCTTAAAAAGTTAGTCATGAATTTTTTTCTTTAAGACTGATCATAACTGTTTTAATTATGTTACATAGAAAGGTAGATTGGTCTAATTTAAATCCAAATATTTAGACTGATTAGCCCTAACTAATTGCTAGTTAGTCAGAATCATACTTAAGACGCAGTCTTAACGTCACGACTATGTTTATGCAACCGGCCACAGATTATAAAATGTTTTTTTAAAGAACCTTTGAACAAAAAGGTTCTTCTATGGCATTTCTGTGAAAAAACTTTTTAAGCACCTTTATTTTTAAGAGGCTTTCTAAACTCATGGTTGGGTCAGGTTGCAATATTTTTTGTTTAAATTTAAACCAACCGTTGGATTTGTCTATAATTGACCCAATCATAGGTTGAAGCAACAAAGCTTTTATTAAACATATAGGTCTTTAATAGCATAGTAGCTGCAGTCACGGACCACTATGAAAACATAATGCATTGTCACCAAGCATGTTTCACAGTGCTATAAAAAGAAAGCAACCAACAAACATTCTGTGTCTGATGCTTTCTTTAAATTCACCTGTTTACATTCATATATTTCATATTGTCACATCATTAGTGCTAGAATCAGCCAATCAAGCCTTGTGACAATGCCCTTTCACCACAAGGACTGCACAACATATGAACCACACTCAAGCGCATAGTGACATTTACTTTTAGCAAGACATCCACAGATGTGTGTGCATAACTCCTCATATACTTATTTGTGATTCCCTGTTGAATCCTTGACAGTGAACATTTTCATCTATGTAATCTGACCGGATGTAGGTCTGTAACTTCAGCTTTGTGTGTGAGAGTATGTGTATCTTTAGGTCAACATATTTATATGTACACTTTATTCCTTACTATGTAAATTAAGAATATTAATCAGAGAATATGGAAATGAGCTGAAATAAGTGTGTCTGATAAGGGAGTCATCCGAAATGTGTATTGGTGGTCTTTCAGCAATGAGGCTGGAAACCCTGTATTTCAAGTAATTTGTACTTATATCATATTTTAATGACACTTTTCATACTATTTACACTTGCACAAATTTTGATCATGGTGTATTTTCATTGTCAAAAACATCAGCAGTCAATTCTGCTAAACCGTAAAAGCAATTATTGACAGAATGTATTTTATTCCTTACCCAGTCAATGTATTGATTTGATTTTTAATATTCAACATTTTTTAGCATTTTCACTGAACAAAATCTTTTACAAAACTTACATTTTCTGTCACCGGGGTGGTACCCTTAGGTTCCATTTTGTACCTTTGCACACTGAAAAAAAATTATTCATTCAATTTACTCAATTTTTTAAGGTAAGCAGTTGCAATCAATTTATTTAAGCTGTATTTAAACAAAAGTTTTTTGTTTTGTTTTGCATTTCTAATTTTTTTGTTTAAATGTAGCTTAAATAAATTGATTGCAAACACTTACCTTAAAAAATTAAGCAAATTGAATGAATATTTTTTTTCAGTGCAGGTAAAAACATATAATACAATGTTATATATTTTTGGGTGAGGATCTATTCACTGTATAAAATATTTGCTGCCTTCATTTTTTTCAATCAACTCAGATTTACAAGTTATTTCAACTTACTTTTAATCTTGATTAGAGATAAGTTGTTACAACTTATAAAATGAAGTTGACTTATTTCAACAAAATTGTATAATAAGTTCTAACAACTTGTCTCTAAATAATAGTAAGTTAAATCTGAGTTGATTCAACAAAAAAATGTAAGGAAGTAAATATTTTTTTACAATGTTGTATACCTTTAAAAGTACAGTTAACTGTTTTGTACCCCTAAAGTGTAACAAATTTGTTCCTTAAAGGGATAATTCACCCAAGAATGAAAATTCTGTCAAAATTGTTTAACTTTCATGTTGTAACAAACCTGTTTACATTTCTCTGATCAACACGAAGAAAGATATTTTGAGGACTGTTTGTAACCAAACCAATCATGAGCCTCATTCACTCCCATAGTAGGATAAAAGAATACTATGGAAGTAAATGAGGGTTACAAACATTTCTCAAAATATCTTGTCTTGTGTTCATCAAAACAAAGAAATTTATACAGGTTTGTACCCACTTGTGGGTGAGTAAATAATGACAGAATTTTAATTTTTGGGTGAACTATCCCTTTAAGGTACACAATAGGTCCTTAGGGTGAAATATTGTACAGCAAAAGGTACAACTGTTCAATGTGTGTATACCCATAAAGGTACAAAAATAAACCTTTGAGGGTGCCACCCTACACTTTAAAAAAAAATAATAATGCTAAATAGCACTAAAAGCTCATAATCATAGGGGGAACCAGTTTACCATATGGGTGTGATATAGTACCACGATAGCACCAGATATGGTTCTACAATAGGGTTCTACACAGGTGCTATATGGCACTTAATGGTTCCATTGAACCACTTTTAGAGCTATTTAGCACCGTTTGTTTTAGAGAAGTGACAGTTTGTACCTTTTTTCTGACAGTGTATGCTGGGTTGTTTGAACCCATGGCTGGGTCAAACAACCCAGCGTTTCTAGTGGATGTTGTATGTTTCACTTAACTTAATGAACACGAAGTTCCGCGCCTGCAGTTTACCAGGTTTGCGCAAGCAGACAGACAAGGGAAAAGAAAAGGGTGAGTAACATTGTTAGAAACTCATGGAAACAAGACTCGAGCCCCTCGCGTGGTACAAACCCACACCGGTTAAAAAAAGAGCCGGCAGCGCGAGCGGGGGACGTGATGAGTCACTCGCGAGGAGCTGTCGCCCCGCTTTGATCAGCCGCAGTTGGGGTCTCGCGCTGTAAAATATTTTTAAAAGACGAATAGCCGATGAGTCAAGGCGACGGTGCTCGAGCTAAGTGTGTTACGTTGCTAAAAATATCCTGAAATTCGATAAAAATGATAAAAGCATGCTGGAAGAAAACTTCAATACTTGGGTTTATTTTAGAGACTTATACTCAACAGTAAGCCTACTACAAAAAATATATAGTTCATATTTTGTTTTTAGAATATGCATCGGTATGATTAACATACAATTAGGCTACATACAATTTATTATGTCACTATTTTTTAAAATAAACAAAAATAATAGATATTTAATCAAATTAACATAAGTAGCATAATGTTCCGATGTGTTCCGATGTGTCTTTCTTCCTTGCGCGCTCCTTTGCGGTGCTTAGGGACATTACAATAGGAGCTCGGGGTGGAGAAGAGGCAAGGAGCTCGTGACGTCGAGAAGTCTCTCTCTCTCTCTCTCTCTCTCTCTCTCTCTCTCTCTCAGTGTAAATATCAGATCAACCAGATGAGCTGACGGACTGAATGCTTCTGTATATCAGAAGCTCTGCAGTATCAGGCCACTGACCGGCATATATCATTCTATTGCTTTAGCTTTTTTGTTTTCATATCAATCCTGCGATTCACAAATTCTGTTTATTTTCGGAGACCTGTTTTGTGTTTACCGACCAGGCAGACCCAAAACCGAGGAAGAGGAGCCCTGAAGCTCAACCTTTGTCATGATGAAGCTTCTTGGATTCATTTCTTGAAGAAAAACACGCGAGGATTGATTCATCTCGGCCCCACAGAAGATACACATACAGTAAGATGTTGCACTGTGCGAGGGGTCGGAATGGCGCTGTGGGAAGGACTCTTTAAAATTCTTCTGTGCCCACCCTGGTTGAGATAGAGAGCAGACGCACACCTGCTGCAGAACCAGAGAGAATAACAAACGCGGGAAACATCAGTCTGTATCATATCTGGGAAAGATGTTCGCAGTGCGTTAAGATGCGCTGTTTTTCCGCACGCGAGCGGGTGCATGCCACGCTGTAGCGCAAATGGCAAGGGCGAGCGCGACCAAATCGCTCTGACGTTCGCGGGGGAACAGACGTACGATGCTGTCAAAAGACGCGTTTTTCTCGTGATGGTGATGATGAACGGCTACAGCGCGCGAGGAACCAATGTGTCCTCCACACTCAGTGGAGTCCAAACCTTATCCTCCACGCTGACCACGCGGGGTTAGCCTTTACCGTTCTTCACACACACAACCGCACGTCTTCTCTCTTTCTTTTTTGGGAAAGCACACAGTTACGCAGATCAGCGTCCGTTGAGGAAACGATGGAGTTATCCGAGGTCCGCTGTTCCAGCGCGAGCGAGGAGCTTTACACCATCAATAAAACCCCAACCAACAACAACGGCAGCCGACCGAAGCGTTTGCTGTGGCAGAATGCCGTGCGACACATCACCGAGCAGCGCTTCATTCACGAGCATATACACAAACCCGTCTCACCCGACGAATCTCACGCGCAGGGCTCGCGCAAACATTCAGCCGGCAGGACCTCGGTGAGCGACAGGCACAATAACGGCGGCACAAAAGTCTTCCCCGAGCGCTCGAGCAGCGACCTGGGTTTCCTGCAGATCGATTGCGCGCCCAGCAACTCCGATTTCTTTCTGAGTTGGGGCTACACATACCGCGGGGTCATCTTCCCCACGCTCCGCTACGCCTTCAAGTCCAGGGACCTCGAGCGCCTTTACCAGCGCTACTTCCTAGGCCAGCGGCGGAAGTCCGTGGTTGTTATGAACATTCTGGACGTGGTGACCAAGCTGACCCTGCTCGTGCTACACCTGACCTTGGCGTCCACGCAGATGGATCCGATTAAAGGAATGCTGCTGGGATTCTTTACAGGTATCGAAGTGGTCATCTGCGCTCTCGTGGTGGTGCGCAAGGACACGAGCTCGCACGGTTACCTGCAGTACAGCGGCGCGGTTACCTGGGTGGCCATGGCCACGCAGATCCTCGCCACGGGACTGGGTTACGGACTGCTCGGAGATGGGATAGGGTACGTGCTCTTCACGCTGTTTGCCACCTACAGCATGCTGCCGCTGCCTCTCACCTGGGCTATTGTTGCGGGACTGCTAACCTCTGCGCTGCACGTCGCGCTCCAGTTGCTGGTGCCACCTCGAGCGCAGATCTCAACGAACCAGGTGAGATTGGAGTGTATACGCGCCCTCAAGATATCTGTCCGAGCTCAGTGAACATAAACATACATCTGTTGGAACTTAGTCACGCATAATTCTGGTTTAAACATTCAAATATAATCCTCGTAATGAATTGAACTGAATGTTTGCTCGACGCATTCCAGAACCTGGCGCACGGCCTGTATGCAGGTGCGCAACTGTCGCTGTCCACCCCTGTGGTGCTGAAAGTGACATTTTTAAGGTCGTTGCTCGGCATCGTGTCTGATATCAATGTCTGCGCACATTTTCGCTATCCAAATTTCGTAGAGGTCAACAGAGGTCAAAAAGAGCCTCAGTAGGCTGGTGAATGCGGCAAAGCAGACATATTAGAGCACTGCACAAAGCTTCAATAACGTCTGAGGAGAGCTTTTTATGTTTTTTGTTTTGAAAATTTTGAAGGAAAAGCAAAAAAAAAAAACATTTGCAAAATCTTTCTAAACACGAAGTAACATAAGAATTTGATAGGAGATTGCAAAAGAGTCTAGGGTCTGGGGTCAGTTCAGGCTAAAGGTCAGTTTAGTGCACATGTGAGTATATCACAGATTGAACATCTAAATTAAAGTAATATTGAAGCTACTATAATTTTTTCACATTCACCATGCTAAAGCATACATGCAGCACACACAAACATGCGAAATGTCTTGCGCACAAACAACAGTGAAGCGACAGGAAGACGGGTGAGGTAATTATAGCTTTCAAAAATTATTCACTGTGATCACAGCACAGAGAGACAGACAGACACACAAACAGAGAGAGAGAGGAGTTGCTTGGAATCCTTTCACACAGATTCTGGCCAAATCCAGATATCGGCATTCAGGCTAAAATAGCCCAACTCAACCAAGCAGAGGATATACCTTATGGCTCTAGCCGAACTAAATATGTGTGTGTATGTGTCCAAGCAGTGGTCGAAGATGCTGCGAGGTAGACTGTAAAAATAGCAAGCGTGGGAGGGAGATATGGAGAAAGGCTCTCTGACTCACACGCTTGTCTGCCAGCATCCTTCATCCCATATCTCTCTTATCCTCCCCTTCCTTCATACTACAGGACACGCTCGCTCGCTCGCACGCTGACCTGACCACACACCTGTTTTCGTTTTCAGTGCTGTGTGAAATATCGTCTGTGACTGGGTAAGATGGGCGTCAGGCTGCCGTTCTTCTGTCTGGGTTTATGGAAACTCCTGCTGGTCTTTATTAATCATTAATAAGTCACACAAGCTAAGAACACTTAGTAAACTCCACCAGAACACTGTGCAGACTGGCTGAACATAAAGTAGCAGCTCTCTTGGTAAAAGTGTGGATTGTGGATAGACAAAGCTCGAAGATGTAGGTTTGATAAAGAGGCTCGAACCCCTCTCCGAGAGAAAGATTTCTTGTTTCGTAAGAGATAGTTAGCTTGGGTCTTACTGGGTTCTACTGGTTGATTTATTTAAATTAACCAAAATTGTATATGTTTGTGCATTGTCAAAAAAGTGGCCAAGCTAAAGAGTCCTAATGTGTACCACTTAGGTAACGATATGTATAAAATTTGGTACCTTTGAGGTACTAATATGCACTCTTTGGTAACCAATATGTTCATCTGAGGTACCAATATAAATTCTTCAGATGTAAAGCTGTGCGTTTGCCCGAGTGACAGCTGGGGTACATATTTTGTCATTTTTGTGCCCCATGCTCAGCGTTCTGCACTAAATATGCTGTGTTCAGCTCCGCCATTGACTGACAGTACTTAATGTAGGAAAGTTTGTTAAACAAACGAGTGCAATTACCTGGGATTGCTTACTGCAGCTGCAAGTGAGATCAGATAATCACAGATTTTTAGTGGACTGACAGTTTAATTGCAGATTTTTTTTTAGGGAGGCTGAGATGAAACAGAAATAGGGACTAGCAGTTCCTACGGCAAAGCACATGCAACTCGCCCAATGCTGCTGCAAAAACATCCGTAAATATATGTCGTGAGCGCCCACAGGTGTGGACATCATTGGTCATGTCGATTTTCACACATGCACAGAGATCAATAACAGCGGGCTGCCCAGTCGATGAAATCTTTTCATGTCTGCGTAATTAATAATGTATTCGTCAATTCAGTACACTGAAACTTTAGACGTCCCACCATGTAATGAAAACCCTTAAGGACAATCAGCTGGCAATATTGACATAATTGGAAAAGTTTGTGGACAGTGTTAAGGATTCATGTGCATTTTCAGGTAGACTGACTCCAGGGCATCAGGTTCGATTAGATTAAAAGGGTTTTCAGCTTCTATTATTTTTTATCATCACTCGGTGTTTGGATGGATTTACATTAAGTTAAAAGCTTAAATGGCAGGGCATTGGCCAATGTCATATTTCATTCTACATTACAGAAATAGCCTTTTTAATATGAATATGTGAAAACCCATAAGTCTGTAGCCTGATTTCCATTATTTTTTTATGCAAAACGTTGGACATTTTCTAAATGTTGATTAAAAATGATTGTGAAATGACAGCATTTTCATTAACCCACACTGTCAGAAAAAAAGTACAAAACTGGGCTGCGTTCCCCGAAACCTTCTTAGCTCTACGTCGTTCTTGAGTTGTACCTTAAGCTGTACCTTATCGTTAATAAGTGTTTCCCGAAACGTTCTTAGTTACGTATCACTTCTGTAAGTGATTCGTTCGGAAGGTTGGTCTGGAGGACTCTTAGCTATACCTTATCCCACTTGACTCCGCTAGGGGCCATGACTGTAATAAAAGCTTGTGTAGATTGCAGTCTATATAACTAAATATCTGTAAAAAAAAGTTTAAGTACACTCCGTTTTAAATAAGGCATTTTTTTTTATTTAAAGAATAAAATATTCAGATAATTAGACATTATTACACTGATGGTTGTTAGATTTTAAATTATTTTTTTCAAAGGAATATCAGCTTCGAACTATTATTAGAGGCTTAAGAAACTATTAAAAAAAGAGTTTGGGTGGAGGAGTTGGTGAAACTATGGTAGGCACCTACACAGCGAATCTTAGTAGTTCATTTGTGCATTTTTAAATCCGTTATATCTTTAGTTTACCGGCTATTTTAGCTGCAATAAAACGAATCAAGTAAAATCGCATGCCACGGGAGCACATTCATCACGATATCATAATTGTTGATTTTCCTAAATATTATTATTGATGTTAATTCGACGTTGCATCAAAATTTTTTTATGTTTTCTAACTTTGAGGCAGCTGCATGTCATATTCTTTAAAAACATTCAAAATAAACTGCTCCACTTGATTACTGCTTGTATAAGGTCAACAAATTTTCCACATTAAAACTAATCAAAGCTAAAATGTAAAGCAATCATAATATATATTTATATATCATATAATATATATTTTTATGTTATGTTTAAGGTAAAAACAGACAGGCGCGGCTCCAGAAATGCGTCCATTAAGCGTTATCCGCATTGTAAACGCGCTGCTTGCGCATCCATTGTCCAAGCACAATAAACGCGTGAATTAATGAACAACAATTTGTTTTTATATATTTTAAGTGTAATGCACAGCCAAGCCAGGTGACTTGCACGACCCACCTTATTCCCCTGTGCAACGCATTTATTGGAAACCCCTAATATAAATTATCCTTTAAAGTGAAGGCATAATGGATGCATTGGAGCAGTTTATGCATGATACGTTTGGAAATGAATTGCGGGTTTTGCACGGGTTTGATATAAAATAAAAGGTTGAATTTAGTTGTTTGCTATTTGAAATATTTTTTACAAGATATTCCTAATAAATTTAACTTGAACTATTTCTGAAATGTTTATTTAATCAACAACACCGCTATCTCATAACACAGCGAAACCTATTACATAAAGTGAATAATTGATTGTCGAGCAATCGATATCAACCTTATTCAGCACCATCGCCGTGGACAGCACCTGGAAATTCGTACGTAAGAAGGAATACCTTAAGAAACCCGCTAAGGTACAGTTCGGGAAACACGCCTAGAAAAGGTAAACCTGTAGTTAAGGTTTAACTTGAGAGTCTTCGTAGTGCGCTAAGAGACAACGTTGTCGGGAAACGCAGCCCTGTACCTTTTTTGTCGCTGGGGTGGTACCCCAAGGTACCGTTTTGTACCTTTACAGGTATATAAACATAATACAATGTTGTACCTTTTGAGGTACATAACTGTTTCTTAAGGATCTTTTGTGTACCTTTAAAACAATTAGTCCATAGGGTATAATATTGTTCCCCATAAGGTACAACATTTCAATGTGTTCATAAAGGTACAAAAAGGTACCTTAGGGTACCACCCCAGCGACAGAAAAAGGAACAACTTTGTACCTTTTTTTTCTGACAGTGCAGGGTTCCCACAGGTCCTTGAAATCCTTGAAAGTTTTTAAATCTGGGTGGGAAATTCAAGGCCCTGGAAGTTTTGAAATACGCCACACTTTTGCAGCATAAATTTCAGATTTCCGTACGCAAAATATTTGGGACTTGCATGATTTCATAATCCCTGCATTTTCGTAGCAAAAATCACATATATTTTAGCAGAAAGTTGAAAAATGTTGCATTTACCTCACACAAACGCAGCAATGTCCTTTGTTGCCATGGGAACGTTATGAAGTGACGTGGTTCGTTGCAACATGATCTCACAAAGTTCCGTGGGATAGTCACGGAATTTTTTGCTAATTTTTCCGTGGCATTCTCACGGATCTCCACATTTTTCCGTGGCCCTGCTACGGACTGTCTTTTACCGTGGCATTCTCACGGATTGGTTACTCAACTGCTTTTTCCTATTTTTAAACCATTTTCGCTTCGGTTTAGGGTTAGATTTGGTGTTTGCGTTAGTATGTCACTTTAACTATTGGTTTATACAATTTTTTCTGCTTTATTCTTTTATATTTTCTAAACTTTAAACAATTGTCGCCTGGCGTTGGAGTTAGAGTTGAGTTTGGGTAGGGATGTCATTTCATGTAAATCTAACCCTAAACCGAAGCGAAAATGGTAAGAAAATACGAGTAACGAATCCGTGAAAATGCCACGGAAAAAGACAGTCCGTAGCAGGGCCACGGAAAAATGCGGAGATCCTTGAGAATGCCACGGAAAAATGAGCAAAAAATTCCGTGACGTCAACATCATTGAAAAGCTGCAAAAACTGCAAACAGTTTCTCCGGCAGTTTTTGCAAGTTCCCGCAATTTTTGCAAGTTTCATCGCATTTTTTAAGAAAACGTGCCACAAGATCAAGGATTTTGGCCCTTAACGATCATAAAAAAACCGCGTTTCTCTGGAAAGACTGGCAGATGTGCGTTTTCTCAATGAATAAATTTGAATGCATTACGGTAATAAATAATTAATATTTTATATTGCTGTTCTTCAAATTGTTTTAGGTATTTCTATGATAATAAACATATTTTGAATGATTTTGTTTAACCAGTGTTGTTTTTTTAAATGCACGTTATAAACGACTCAGACTAATAATGATTTTAGATTGATAAGGACTTCCTACTTTTAATTGATTAATCGTCACAGCCCTAATAAAAATAATAGTTGTGTTTGACTTTATGCAACACCATGCAGACTGACATACATAACATAAAAGTACCTCAAGATTCAAGAAATCATACGGAGCAGTTTGTTCTTGAATCACGCTCGTGATACTCTCATATTTTGGGAGGTGTACATGATTTTATGTCTTTAAAGAATGATCATGTGACTTTTATGCATGTCAGGTGACCTGTAAATAATGTTTATTAAAATATATGTGTTTTGATTTGTATTGTACATGAGCCTTTTAACCTTCGTGATAGACAATACAGTTTTCATAATTCTCAATTCCTTTCTCAAATTGCATGAAACCCAACCTCATGTGACCATAAAAACGAGAGTTTTCTTTATATTGATGTGTTACCAATGGGCATATATTCAATTTGCAATTTCAATTTGCATAATTTGAAGGGTAATGGGAATTGAAAAACCAAGCTAAATAATTTTATTTTTATGATTGACTGTTTTACATAAAATCCTCCTACATAATATAAAGAACATTCTGTAAAAATATAACACATATCTTTAGTATTGACTACGTAAAGCCATGTCAGAGAAGTATCTAAAATGCATTTGCCTCATTTAAACGTGCTGATAATGGCTGTCAGATGAAAAGGTTGTTGGGTTTAAACTCAGCTACTGAGAGGTCAAAGCAAGCACTGACAGCACAGTTGTTCCCACAATGCATTGCACGGAAAAGTTCAACACTCCGGCATGCTCCATGGAGACTACGGGTGCTTCTGTTCTTCTGTACGTGACTTAAAAAAAATGTAAATGTCAAATTTCAAAGTTTATCAAATGGCCATTATAAGGCTTGTGAGTTTTTGGTGGACAACAGCATATCTATTGCAGATCTCAGAGGCAGCATTTTACAAGTGTAATCAACCCCAGTAATTAAATGGAGTGTTAATTATATCTCAGTCTGGCTCCTCTGATAGAGAGAGATGCTCTGGCTGAAGTACAATGTTGATTTTAACAGTTCTGTTAGATCTGTTTGTTAAAAAGCTGGCTTTTCTCCCTAGGTATTATTGGCTGTGGTCTGTGGGAGTCAAACACTTAAAGATCTCTGCGGCATGTTGTCAGATATTTGCTGAGATAATTATGGTGTTTAAGACTATAGTTGAAGTGAGCTGTGTTTGTGTGTATAGTACATGTGTGGTCTGCATTAATTTAGTAGTAAAGAAACTGTTATTTCCTCTCCTGTATATACCTGATGGACACACACTCGACCACACACACACACACACATTTACAATATAAAAATACTATCACAGAAAATGTATAGTGACATTTAAATGGGCCATGGCACAACTTTTTTAAGATGTCAAATAAATCTTTGGTGTCCCCCGAGTACATATGTGAAGTTTTAGCTTAAAATACCCCACAGATAATTTATTATAGCATGTTAAAATTGACACTTTGTAGGTGTGTGCAAAAATGTGCCGTTTTGGGTGTGTCCTCTAAAATTCAAATGAGCGGTTTGTTGCAATTGAAACTTAATTGTGCTGTGAATTATTTTCTCTCTCTCCTTTTTTCTGCACTAAATGGCAGTGCTGTGATTGGATAGTGCAGATTAAGGGGTGGTATTATTATAATAAGAGCTCCTTATGAAATCATAAGGAGAGACAAATTTCAACGACCTATTTTCTCATGTGCTTGTAGAGAATGGTTTACCAAAACTAAGTTACTGGGTTGATCTTTTTCACATTTTCTAGGTTGATAGAAGCACTGGGGACACAATCAAATCACTTAAACATGGAAATAGTCAGATTTTCATACCATGGCCCCTTTAAAGACCGGGGGAAAGTCATCTCAGACTCATTTTTTCTAAATGTATTATAAATGTTAGAAATGCATTGCTAAAATTCGTTATAAAGTCTGTGAACTGTGTAGTACTGAATTGTGGAGTTACACTGTTAAAAAGTTCAGGATTATTTGGGTGGGGTTAAAAGAGTGTCTAGATGATGCATTTAGCATGGCGCCGCCCCTTTTAGAATCACGAGCATTTATTCAGGTTGTAGTGGTATTTGAAAGTTGAGAGAGATGGCAGCTTTCTCACGAGTGGGCGTGGTTTCAGCGCAGACACGCCCCCACCGTTTGACAGCAGAGAATCCTGCCTATTTTTCCAAGATTTTGATAACTTATTTTATTTACTTAGTGTTTCTATCATTCACATTTGGTTGGCCGGTTAATAACACATTTTTCTGTGGTGTGACACACTGAAAACATGTTTAATATCGGTGTTTACGTGGGTTTTAAGACACACTTGTATGTCCACTGAATGTCTTATCATTGACACAAAGCTAACACAAGTATTTAAATTATATCACAAGCTAATTTTAAGCAAAATGTCTTACAAAAAGATTGGTTCTGTTTAAAATGACAAAACAATTAATGTAATTCAAAATTAAGACAAAAATATATTATAAACCGTTTCTGGTAGCAAAGCATGAAAAAACTGTTCATGCACTCAAAAAAAAAATAATAAATAAATGCTGGGTTATTTTCAACCCATCTCGTTGGGTTGTAATTGAACCTATGCTGGATTATTTTAACACATTGTTGGGTCAAAACTAAAAATGTTTTGGGTTAATTTAACCCAACTGTTGGGTTTAAAGGTGCAGTGTGTAAATTTTAGCGGCTTCTAGTGGGGAGGTTGAAAATTGCAACTAACGGCTCAGTCCCCTGCTCACCCCTTTTTTTTTTTTGGTAGCCGCCACTGGAAAAACATGTCATCGTTGGAGACAACTTAGTAAACAAAGTTTGTCCATTAAGGGCTTCTGTAGAAACATAGTGGCACAAAATGGCGACTTCCACGTAGGGGGACCCTCCCTCGGTGTATGTAGATAAAAACATCTTATTCTGAAGTAATAAAAACATAGCGGCTCATTATAAAAATGTCTTTATACACTCCTGATAATATAGTTTTGTATATTATTTTGCATTTCTGTCAAGAGATCCTTCAAAAAAATTACACACTGCACCTTTAAATTAACCTATGCTGGGATGTTTTAACCCAAAATGCTGCTTTAACCCAATTGTTGGGTTTGTCCCTTTTTGACCCAACACTGGGTTGAAAATAACCCAGCATTTTTTTTTTTTGGAATGTGCATTTATACCAGGTTATCTTAGTAAACTGAACTGACTTTATACTTTCACTGAAATGACCTTGACAGATTTACTGTAGCTATTTTTGTGTAAAGCTAGAAAGATCAACCGACCATCTGTTAATTTGTCCTAAAGCTACGAGTGATATTCAGATATTACTCTGCTGGCTCCTTATGTGTTTGTATGAAAAAAATAATGGATATAATGTGATATGATGTATTTTAAGGTCAGTGGCTTAAGTGGGGAAGGTGTGAACTAATGAAATGAGCTTTCCTATTAAAATAATCACAGACCACTGTCTTTCTGTGTTATTGTTAAAAGGGACGTGTGTGTGATTATTGTAAACGTACAAATGAATTTCATTTTAAATATCTCATGTTTTACTGAATATACGTATGCTGGGAAGATTCTTCAATGTTATTTATGTTTACAACTGTGTGTACTATAGGGGCTATATTAATTAGGGTCCATTTCTATACTCTAAAATGGCAACCCTTAAGTGTCCCTGTGGGGACATAAAGATGAAGTAATTGAAACTGTAAGGGGGGCAGGAGGTGTTAATCAGTCATAAAATCTAAGATTCCCAGTAGGGATGTGTTCAACATGCATGCACGCACGCACGCGCGCACACACATACATGCACAATGCCTATGAGGCTTTTGTAGTAGTAGGTACGGAGACATGCCTAAACATGTGTGTGCGCGTGTGTGTAAGCAGCGGTGATTGTTTTACAGTGGTAATGATTGCAGGTGTTTTCATCACGATCTCTGGAGAACGCACAACCTGTTTGGAAAAGTTTGTGTATATTTTTAGACTCCTCTGAGAGGCATCACAGTATATTTTCCAGATGGAGCAAACTGACAGTGTTTGTGCCTGTGTCACTGTCTATATATAAGCCCTCGCTTACAGTATGCTCCCCGTAAGCATGAGGTAATCAAATATTTTGTTTTAAATAAATGGTTTTCTATTGTGAGTATAAGGTCTGTGTTGTATTACTTGAAAGAGATTTATATTTATAGCTTTATTATACAACACAGATTATGCCAAATGTACATTTCTAAAGTGCTCAATAGGCACCATGCTGTATACATAACCCCAAAAATTTTCTATGGCTCCTCCTAGCAAATGAACTAAATCTGCTGTGCTTATTTATTTGTTTACTCTTGGCATGAAGAAAGGAAATGAGCATTCGTGTCAATTGTGTAAGAAATTGTATTCACGCTCATGATTTAAAGGAAAACACCACAGTTTTTCAATATTTTACTATGTTCTTACCTTAACTTAGATTAATTAAAGCAACACTATGTAGTTTCCATGTAAAAATGACTTACAGTTCCCCCATGTGGTTGAAAAGCGCAACAGTGCCTGGTATCAGACACTCTTCTGCAGGCGGGGGGGGGGCTGTGTGCTCTACCCTCCACCACCACTTTCAGAGTGTGCTTGTAGCAGCTAGGAGGCTGCTCAGGTTGCAGCAACAGTACAATTTGTCCAGTTAAAAGTTTTTCTATCACTGAAATAATTTTAGAGACATTATTTAAAGGTAAAAAAAACTACATAGTGTTGCTTTAATACATACCTATCTTTTTACGTGCACTTTTAATCTTTCTACAGTGCTTCTTGAATGTGTAAGCATTTAGCCTAGCCACATTCATTCCTATGGCTCCAAACAAAAGTTTTATTTTGTGCCACCATACTCACTTGTGTAACTACTCATGTAACAGGCTTTAAATAGGGAAAACATGGAAGTTTTCAGTGGCTTCTAAATTCATAACCATAGGAATGAATGGGACTAGGCTAAATGCCAACACATTCACGACACGTTGTACAAAGATTAAAAGTGCACGCATTGAAAAAAGATAGGTATGTATTAATTCGTCTAAGTTGAGGTAAGAACATAGTGACATATAGAAAAACGGTGGTGTTTTCCTTTAAAGGGTTTACCAAAAAATGAAAATTCTGTCTTTAATTTACTCACTCTTGTTGTTACAAACCTGAATTTCTTTGTTCTGATTAACACAAAGGATGATATTTTAAGGAATGTTTGTGACCAAACCAATTAGAGCCCCATTGACTTCCATTGTATTCTTTTTCCTACAATGGAAGTCAATGGGGCCTCTGAGTGGTTTGGTTACAAACATTTATTTTTTCAAGGTCCGTGAACAGGATGTCTTGATTGACTTTACTTCCGTGTCACACACAGAAAATGTGATTTGTGGGGCCGTGATTTGTGTTACCCACTGTGAATTCTTTGGATATAGAAAAGTAGGCGTGTCATTTAGAAATATTACTCACAGCAGACTTATAGTTGGAGGGGGCGGGGTTAACGGATGCTCCCCCAAGACGTTGTCAGAGAATGATTGCCACAAGAGAGCGAATGTACAGCACATATTCAGATTTTGATTAAAGTTGGGCACATGCATTTAAAATAAATAATGACTCACACAAATAATTTTTTATAATGAACACTGCAATATTCTGTAACACTTTACTTGAAGGGTTGTTCATAAGACTGACATGACACATTCATAATCATGACATGACACATGTCATGAACATGAAGGAGATTTTATGACAGCTGTCATTGAGTGTCATTTGTTCAATTATGTCAATTTTAAAGCAAAGATGACATTGTTTGAATTTTCTTTGATATGACAACTTTGCATAAACCAAAACATCATAACTTGGCATAAATCTGTTATAAACATGACATAGCAAAAAATTATCAAACTTAAAAAACTACATCTTTAGATTAATGGGTTAACATTACATTAAAATGTCATTTAAATATCATTAAGTGTTAATATACTATCAAATAATTTTAAATACCTTAAAAAAGCAACAGACACGTTAAAAGATTATACTTACTTTAATGTATGTGCACAATACATAAAAAACTGACAACTAACAGAAATTGTTCTTTCTCACATAGAGGATTCAGAATTTTTTTGACATAGAAGAAAAAATGAACAAAACATTTAATCAATTTAATTTAATGTAATTAACTTTGCAGCAATATGGACCCAACACTGCATGGCTGTTTTCATTTAATTTTCGGTGAATCGGTCTCTAAATGCAATAAAATATAATTTTATAAATTTTAATTATTATTATTATTATTATTGAATGATTGATTTTAATTGTTAAACACAAGGAGGAAACTTAAAAAAAACATTATAAACTGAAGAATATTCATAACGCTGTTATTAAACTATATGACAGAGTATTAACACTTGATGACATTTTAATGACGAATTCAATTTGTATCACTGGCCAAAAGTTGTTCGTTATGTTGTCTTGGTAATGGCAAGTTATCATAACAAGTTATGTTGAATTGGTTAATGTCAAGTTGTCATGACATCTAAAATAGTGTCATCTTTGCATTAAAATTGACAATTGAATGAATGACTGTAAATGACAGTTGTCATAAACGCGCATAAAATCTCCTTCATGTTCATGGCACGTGTCATGTCAGTCTTATGAACAGCCCTTCAAGTAAAGTGTAACCCAATATTCAATAAAAAATAATAAGAATGGTTTGTTTTGATTTCATGGAGACTTAAATTAAAGGAATATTCCATTTTCTTAAAAGAAAAATCCAGATAATTTACTCACCACCATGTCATCCAAAATGTTGATGTCTTTCTTTGTTCAGTCGAGAAGAAATTATGTTTTTTGAGGAAAACATTGCAGGATTTTTCTCATTTTAATAGACTTTAATTGAAACCAACAATTAACACCTAACTCAACGTAACAGATTTTTTCAACGGAGTTTTAAAGGACCATAAACAATCCCAAACGAGGCATAAGTGTCT